>NW_026690264.1:0-11392 GCF_015227805.2 Hirundo rustica | reverse complement strand
CAGGGCCAGCAGCCATGGCCAAAGTGCTGCAGGAGTTGGCTCTGTCAGGGCCTTTCAGCTGCTGCCCATCCCTGTGCCCTCTCCAGCCCAGGCTGTCCTACGGTGTCCATGCCCTGTGCCTCTGTCCCTGCAGGCTGTCGTCATCCCCCGGCTGCCCCACCTCGCTGGCCCCTTCCTTTGCTGACAGCTCTGTGTCCTGCCTGCCTCTGCCTGGGCACACAGAGCCTTGGGCTGCTCCAGACTCCTTCTGGGAGATGTGTTGTACCACAGCCCTGCCCTGGGAGAGAAATTCCTTTCTCCTGGTGTCCAGTCTGGACTTCTCCAGCTGCCCTCTGCATAATTTTTTTCTTTCTCTCTCTGTTTTCTGCCATGTCAAAATGATCCCCCATCTCTGAAATCAGCCTTCAAGCACTCCCAGGGCTCTCGTCCCCTGTCCTCAGTCTCCACTCCACTGAGCACAGAGCTCCTTTGTCCCTATGCAGTGGTCAAGGGCTTGAGGCCATGGGCACCTGGAAAAGAAGGACGGTTCCTTTCTTTAGGAAGGAAACCACAGAACCTCATTGTTTTGAAGGCAGATGAGAGGCACTCACCAGAGGCCAAGGCAAGCCAGACCTGTTTGTCCTTGCAGCTTTTTTTCTGAGAGCAACCTTTGGATATATGGGGAGTTTGGAGGTGGATTTCCATTTGAGCCATGAGTGCCTTTACCAGAATGACAATTCTCTTCCACAGGAAGGAAAGGGCAGAGCCCCAGTGTTTCAAAGGCTGATTAGAGGCAGCCCCAAGGAGGCTGAGGCCAATGCCAGCCAGATCTGTTTGTCTTGTCTGCTTCTGTCTGGTAGCAATCCTTGGTTAAAAGAGAATTTGGGAGGCCAAATTCCAGTTTTGTTCATGGATGTCTGGACAGGAAGAACAGTTCTTTCCCATAGGAAGGAGCCCTGTGTTTCAAAGGCAGATGAGAGCTGGCTCTCAAGAAGCCAAGGCAACCTGGACATTCCTGGCAGCTTTTTATCTGGAAGCGTTCTTTTGATATATGGAATTTCAGAGGTGAATTCCCAATTTTGGCCATGCACACCTGGATTTGAAAGATGTGTTTTCCATGGCAAGAAAAGCAGACCTCCACAGTGTTTTGAAGGCAGGCAAGAGGTGGCCCGCAAGAGGCCAAGACCATCCAGAGCTGTCTGTTCTGGCAGGTTTCATCTGGGAACAATCCTTGGATATAATCAAATTTGGAGGTAGAACCCAAATTTTGGCCATGGGCACCTGGAGGAGAAGGACAGTTCTTTCCGACAGGAAGGAAAGCACAGAACTCCAAGGTTTCAGGGGCAGATGAGAAGTGACCCTCAACATGCCAGGGTCAGCTGGACCAGTCAGGCAGCCCCCAGGAGGCCAAGCCAGCCAGACCTGTTCCATGTTCCCTTGGGTCCTTGGGTCCCTGCAGCATCAAAATTGCCCCTTGGTTCCATGAGGCCCTGCTATGTCAAAATGGTTTGCTTGTTTCCATGGGGATGAAAAAGAAACCAAATGGCCCTTAGGTTACTTGAGGTCTCAGAGTGTCACAATGATTTCCATGGCTCCGTAAGTTCCTGCAGTGTCACAATGGCCCCTTGGTTCTATTGGGCTCCCCAGGATCACAATGGCCCCTTGGTTCCACAAGGCCTGGCTGTGTCACACTGGCCCCTTGCTTCCATGGGGACCCATAGTGTCACAATGACCCCTTGTTTCCATGAGACCTGGCAGTGTCACAGTGGTTGCCTTGGTTCTGTGGGGCTCTGTGGTGTCACAATGACCCTTTGGTTCCGTGGGGACTCACAGTGTCAGAATGGTCTCATTGCTTCCATGAGGCCCTGCAGGGTCACAGCTGCTCCTTGGTTCCACAAGGCCCTGCAGAGCCCCTTGATTCACACGGCCTCTGTCGTGGTTTGGACTCATGAGCTGAGATGAGGACTGTGAGAAAAACACTCTAAAGGAAAAAGAGGTTCAAATTTAAAGGTATAAAGTAAATTTATTAGTCAGAGAAAGATAATGAGAAGTAAAATGAGATTTTAAAACACCTTTTTTGCCCCCCAGCCCCTCTCTCTTTCCCACCAATAGCACAGGGAGACAGAGAGTGGGTGTTTTTGTCAGTTCATCACCCAAGATCTTTTTCTCTTTGCTCAGGGAGAGGAGATTTTCTTCTGCTATGTCATGAGTCCCTCCCACAGGCAAAACAGTCTTCCCAGTACTGTTGTGATGTGGGGCACTTGTCCATGGGCTGCAGTCTTTCAAGGATAAGCTGCGCTAGTTTGGAAGCAAAGATCCTCTTTCTCTATCTCTGTTAGCGAAGGCCCTCTCTCTCTGTTCAGGTCTCTCACTGGATCAAAGTTTCCTTTGGCACCTACCCACTGCAGCATGAGCACTTTCCCCACGGGCTGTGAGTGGATCTCTGCATCCCCCATGGATTTCAAGGATTACAGGGGGACAGTTTGCTTCACTATGGTCCAGCTCCAACTCTTAGAGCACCTCCTCCCCCTCCTTTTCCACTGACCTTGGTGCCACTACGTTGTTTTCTCTTACATGTCTTCACTTCCTCCTCTTCTCTAGCTAAAAGAATAAGTGCTGCCTGTAGGTACCATTGCCAACAAGTTCCACTAATTCAAAGATTCTTGCAGCATCTTGTAGTTCCAAGATGTTGATTTTGTCTAATTTCTGCACTGGAGAATGGCTCACCATGTTTCCGCTACCGGCCATGAGGCTGCCACAGCGCTGGTGCTATTTAATGCCTGTCTTCATGTGGGGCACTGAGTTGGAGAAGCCACCACCACTGCCCCTGCCCTTCTGCCGGTGGTGTGCCTAGCTAGGGGCGGCCAGGCAGGCAAGGCTCGCTGTGGGCAGCACCGACGTGGCAGCGGCTGTGGTGGCGCATTGCCAGCGGGCCATGCCGGGATGTCCTGGCAGCGGTGACTCCCTGGACACAATTGCATGTGTGCTCTTGTATGGGTTTTAGTATTTATTCTTTTTTGTGGGAGGGAGAGATTAGGAGAAAAAAACAAAGCAGGCTTAAGCTTAAAAATGAACAAAAATAGTTTTATTAACACACACTAAAAGCATGAAAAAAAGAAAGTTGGGGGAAAAAAACCAAAACAAAACAGAGTGACACTTTAAAACATGCTTCCCTCCTTTTACAAACTATTAACTTTCTTATTAAACAACATAGAAAGATACAACTTGAGATTTTCAGTCAGTTTCTCAATTTTTAGGCATAATCACTCATTACTTTAGAAGAGTCTCTCAAAGGTTTTTTTATGAAGATGTTTGCCACAAGACAAAATAGTCCAGAGCTCCCAATGTCACACATCTGCTGCCACCCAGAGTTTTCGCAGACTGTGATGTTCTATCAGAAAAGCTTCTCAGCAAAGTGTATCTGGGGTACTATTTATGAATACTTCTTCTAGTCTAAAATCATCTTTGTCTCAAAGGCTGATACCTCCTTTTAACCCAGGAGTGGGGGTTGTAAATTTCCCAAATAAATCTCAATTACATCAGTCCTCAATTTTGATTAGAATAGCATTCTACCCAACAACACTAAGATGCTGCAAAGAACAGTCCATTTCTCCATAATTTACCTTAGAGAAGTCCGGTTAAAAATGTCCACTTCCTCAATCCTATTCCAATATTACTAGTTCTTTCACTTCTAATCTAACTGACTTCATTCAATGTCTGTTCTATGTACCCTCTGTTTTCTTTCTTCTTTCTCTCAAGGAAGAGTTGTGCTTTAAAAGTTCCATGTAGCTAGGAAAGGGTTAAATCCGCCCGGGCTTGCAAGGGCCACGTGCAAGCAGCCAGGCTGCAGGAGCTGAAGAAAATGCAAAGCTGTGCTGATGGAGGAAGCTGGTAGATGTCCTTTTTTCCACCCCTCGTTCTCATCCAGGGCGGCTCGGCTCAGAGTTGTTATGGAGCTGCAGGCTTTCTTTCTCCGCTGCCAGCGGTGATTAAGCTGGGCCATGGCTTGGTCCCTTCTGCTGCGGTCCGAGCACGTGGCCGGCACTGCCGAACTGCAGCTGATTCCTTCCCTGCCGGCAGCAGGGGAAAGGGGCTCAGCCGGCCCAGGCCCTCCCTGTGCAGGCAGCGGCCCTCGGAGGCCTGGCTGGGCCCAGACCGGCCGCCCTGAGGGGCAGCAGGGCCCGGCCTGGGGCCGCCCGCCGCCTCCGATGTTACCTCATGGCTGATTCCAAAGCAAGAAAGAGGCAGATCGGCAGCAGATTAGTTTTAAATGTCCCTTCTTAAGCCGCATTGACATTTCCCATTGGTCAATTTAGCTGCCAATATCCCGGCCAGCTTTTTGATAGTCCCTGTCCTCCCCCCTCAAAACCACTCCACGGTCATGGCAGGGAAAAACATTTCACATTTCTCTTTAACCAGAAAACAAAATTGTGCCAACCCATGATAAAGACACTTTGGGCTTTTCTTCTGACTTTGACTCCTGGAAAGGTTTGTGCAATCTCCTCTCAGGCCCCAATCTCCTGCAACCCCCTCAGGTTCCAGGGCTCAGCACCAAATGCACCACGGGGCTCATTACAATCAAGTCAGTCCTAACAAACCATGGCTGTGCCTTGATTTCCCTCTGGTCTGCTGCAGTTCATTAGGAAGTCTTTTTTCCTAGAGTTACGGAGAAATATTTCAAAGACCTTCTAAAAAAATCCACATTCCTATTTTCAAGGGTGTATTTTTCTCTTTAGAGCAGAGGTGTTTACAACATTCAGTGACTGATATTGACCCAGGGTCTCTCCCAAGGAGATCTGGCCTGTTCAAAGAAGCTGTGCCTTGAGATCTGACCCAGTGTGGACAACCTTGCTCCACATTCCCCAACCCCATCCTGTCTTATCTCACTCACATGTGAACTGCTTTGCTCAGAGAACTGGCTGCACATAATCAAAGAGGAGCTTTCTTCCTTTTTTAGCAATCTAAAACTCCTAAGTTTCAGACAATCTCCTCAAGTGTGTGCCAAGCCCAAGGTGCCACCAAGGAGCAGAACCATGCAAGGAATGTTTTAGACACACAGGAAGTTCTACAATAAACACAAATCCAGAGCTGGCTGAAGGCAGAATTAGACGAGCTCCTGAAGGACAGACAAGCTTTGAACTCCTTGCAGCTCAAAGCTCCAGGTGGGTTGTTGGGCAGTGTGTGAGTGAGCCAAGAGTGAGGGGAAGGGAAATGCAGAGAGCCCTGGAAGTGCTTGTGTGCAGACAGGCTGTGGGGAAGGGCCCTGCAGCCCTGCCCTGGGCCAGGAGTGAGGGTGGATCATCATCCCAACCTGCCCTGGGCCATTGCAAGGGGCTGTGGCCATGGACACTGCACTGACCCCACTGCTGGGCTTGGATCCCTCATCAGTTCAAGTTTCCTTGGAAAGCACCCCAAGGACCCATTTCTGCAGCCAGGTTCCGTGGCCACTTGCATGCAGAGCTGTTGCTGTCCTGGGCTGCCAGGGCAACCCTGAGGACAAAGCGGTGCCGGGGCTGTTCCAGGTACAATTGCACTGACACTCGTCGGTGCCCTCAGGTGCCACGGCAGTGGCCACAGGGACCCGTTCCTTGGTTTGGTGCCGTGGCAGCCAAGGCCTGGAGCCGCTGTGATGGTTGGGTGCCATGGAAACCTGCCCTGGGCCCCTTGCTCAGGGCTGGTGTCACTGCCCAGAGCCAGAGGGGATCCCTTGCTGGGGGCTTGTGCCACGGCCACCTGCCCTGTGCCGCGCTGGCTGCTCAGGCACCGCGGAACCAGCAGCAAACGCCACTGCCAGGGCCAAAGGCCAGCTCAGCCAGACAGAAAGGGGCAGTGCTGGGCACTGCTTCCATGGCAGCCCTCACTGGGACACCACACCTGGGTCACCTGTCATGGAATTGCCATGGAAACCCGGCTGATTGGAAATGCAATGGTGGACAAAGGTTTTAGTGGGGCCTGTCACAATAGGACAAAGGGTGGTGGTTTTAAACTAAAGGAAGGGAGGTTCAGATAAGAACAGATAAGGAGGAAAGTTTTGATGAGGTTGGTGATACACCAGGACAGGTTCCCAGGGAGATCCTCAATGCCCCATCCCTGGAAACATTCAAGTCCAGCTGGGACATGGCTCTGAACAACCTGATCTGGTGAAAGATGTCCCTGCTCATGGCAGGGGTTTGGATGAGATGAGCACTGCAGAGCTCTTCCCATCCAAAGCATTCCAGGATTGCATGGGGAGAAGGGGCTGCTCACTGGACTCCATCCACTCCCTTGACTCCTCCTTGTCTCTGCTGGAGCCCACATCCAGCAGCCAAAGCCAGCCCCTTCTCTGGCCTTTCCCTGCCCTGCCCCAGGGGCTGACAGAGCCAGGCTGGCACAGGTGACCTTTAGGCTTTGCAGGGCTCAGGCACAGCGGCTGGGACAGAGTCAGGGCTGAGGTCACACTCTGTGGGCTGGGGCAGAGCCCAGCCAGAAATGAGCCCTGGAGCAGCAGCTCTGCAGTGGTGGCCACCAGGCCGCCTTGCCAAGGGAGGCTTCTGGCCATGGCCTGGAAGCAGCTGCTGCTGCCAAGGTGCCTTTGGTGCCTCAGGCTCTCCCTGGCACAGCTCCCAGCACGGCACTCTGCACTTGTGCCCGAGGCCTTCACTGTGTTGGGGCTGGCCTGGGGCTTTTCCTGCAGCGGGATCTGCCCTGGTCCTGGCACAGGAAAGGCAGTTCCTGCTGGAGCAGGAGGCTCTGCCTGCAATGGGCTCAAACAACTCCAGCAAGGCTTGGTTTACTTCAAAATTGCTTCCAAGTGCACTATATTTTATTACTGTTATAGCTCCTATATTGTGGAGTAAATAAGTCTTTTTTTATTTACCCTGTGGTGTAAATAAATCTTTCTGTCTAATCCTGATCAGAATCAATTGATAGAAATATATCTGGTATTCTATCATTAATCTTGTGGGACAAATTACATTTTGCTTCAGTTACAGCTGTCCAATCTTATACACATAAACCCTTGACTAAATCCAGGCCTAGGATTGAATCCAGCTGCTCCCAGTCTCCTCTCTCAGATGGAATTTTAAAAGTCTAGGCGTCCTGGAGGTGTTTGGGGATCCATGGTGGCTGTTGGGTGTCATTTCTCCACATCATGACTCAGCAGGAATTTCTCCAATGAAGAAATAAAGCTTTTGCCTGAAGCTCCCACTCTGCCCATGACAGGAACCCCTGTGAGTGTCTGGGACATCCCGGCTCTTTGGCAGCCTGGGGACTCCTGGGATGTCACCGTGGAGCCCCCGTGAGTGCCTGTGACAGACTGGTGCCTTTGCAGCCCAAGGTGCCCTGGGATGTCACCATGGAATGGCTGTGACTGCCTCTGACCACAGGGCTCTTGACCATCCCCAGAAACCCCTGGGAGGTCTCCATGGAGCCCCTGTCTCTGCCTGTGACATTCCAGCTCTGGAACAGCCTGGGGACTCTTGGAAAGTCCCCGTGGAACCCCTCTGAGGGCCTGTGACAACTCTGTTCTTTAGCAGGCAACCATCACCAGCCCCTGTTGCTATGGTCAGTTTCCATGGCAACCATCACCAGCCCCCTGTTGCTATGGTCAGTTTCCATGACAACCATCACCAGCCCTCTGTTGCTCTGGTCAGTTCCCATGGCAACCATCACCATCCCCTTGTTGCTATGGTCAGCTCCATGGCAACCATCACCATCCCCTTGTTGCTATGGTCAGTTTCCATGACAACCATTACCAGCCCCTGTTGCTACGGTCAGTTTCCATGGCAACCATCACCAGCCCCTGTTGCTATGGTCAGTTTCCATGGCAACCATCACCATCCCCTTGTTGCTATGGTCAGTTTCCATGGCAACCATCACCATCCCCTTGTTGCTATGGTCAGTTTCCATGACAACCATCACCAGCCCCTGTTGCTATGGTCAGTTTCCATGGCAACCATCACCAGCCCCTGTTGCTATGGTCAGTTTCCATGACAACCATCCCCAGCCCCTGTTGCTATGGTCGGTCCCTTGGCAGCTCCATGCAGACCCCATGCCAGGGGTGGTTCCATGGACACCAGCTCAGGCCTGGAGCCAGAGCCCGTTGCCATGGCAACCATTTGCAGTCCCATTCCCAGGGCCATGGGATCCCAGAAGCACAGAATTGGCGGAGTTGGGAGGGACCCATCAGGATCCTCGAGTCCAACTCCTGGCCCTGCACAGGACACCCCAACAATCCCAGCCTGGGCCTGGCAGCGGTGTCCAAACGCTGCTGGAGCTCCCAGAGCCCTGGAGCTGTGACCCTTCCCTGGGAGCCTGTTCAGTGCCCCAGCAGCCTCTGGGGGAAAAACCTTTTCCTCAGATCCAACCTAAACCTGCCCCGACTCAGCTCCAGCCCTTCCCTCCAGTCCTGTCCCTGGGCACCAGAGTGAAGAGGTTCCCACAGCCCCCAGCCAGGGACCCGCTCCCAAGGCTGCTGCCAGGGCAACCAGGGCTGGGATCACCTGGGATGCTTGGTTTCCACAGGCTGGGATTAAGGAATGGGATTCCCCAATTTTGTGCTCCTGCTAAAACCGTGCCACTGCTTGCTGCCCTCCAGCCTCCCATGGAAAGTACAAAAGACGAAGATCCAGGGCTGGGATAAGAACAATTTACTGGGAACAGCAACAAGATAAGGAACAAATAGGAACAGAAACAATATTGATAACAGAAGGGATAAGACAAATTATATACATGGAAAACTACAACAACACTGACTGGTGCTTCCCAGCCATGTATTTCCTCCTGCTGGGAAAGGACACCCTTGTCCTTGGGAAAAGAGAGATATTCCCTTTCGTGCCCCTGGCAATGGCCTGAGATGGGATCAAATACAACGATGGGACCATGGCCAGACCCTCATGTTCTTCAGTCCCACCTCACATCATTGCCAGGGGCAGGGAAAGGGACAGGTGTCTTCCCAGCATGGATCATGGGAAATGTGGTTCACCAGGGCTCTGCCCAATGTGGGTCCTCTGATGGGGGATGAGGTTGGAGACTCACATGAAGCTCTTCCCACAGTTGGGGCACTCACAGGGCTTCCCTTACCGGTGCCTCCGTTGGTGTTGGCTCAAGTTAGAGCTCCTGGAAAAGCTCTTCCTACACTGGGGACACTCATAGGGCCTCTCCCCAGTGTGGATGCGCCGGTGCCTGATGAGGTGGGAGTTTTGCTTGAAGCCCTTCCTGCAGTCGGGGCAGCGGAAGGGCCTCTCCTCTCTGTGAATCCGCTGGTGCACGAGGAGAGTGGAGCTGGTCTGAAACCTCTTCCCACACTCAGGACACTCGTAGGGCCTCTCCCCAGTGTGGATCATTTGGTGGATGATCAGCTGGGACCTCTGGTTGAAGCCCTTCCCACATTCCCCACACTTGTATGGCCTTTCCTCAGCGTGGATGTTCTGGTGACAGATCAAGTGGGAGCGCTGGCTGAAGCTCTTCCCACACTGCTCACACTCATAGGGCCGTTCCCTGGTGTGGATCCTCTGGTGGCGGATCAGGCTGGAGCTGTGGCTGAAGCTCATCCCACATTCCCCACACTCGTAGGGCCTCTCCCCAGTGTGGATGCGCCGGTGCCTGATGAGGGTGGAGTTGCGATTGAAGCCCTTCCTGCAGTCAGGGCAGCGGAAGGGCCTCTCCTCTGTGTGAATCTGCTGGTGCAGGAGGAGATTGGAGCTGGTCTGAAACCTCTTCCCACACTTGGGACACTCGTAGGGCCTCTCCCCAGTGTGGATCCGCTGGTGTGTGATCAGGAGGGAGTTCCAGCTGAAGCTCTTCCCACACTCCAAGCACTTGTGGGGCTTCTCCCCATCATGAGGCTGTTCAGGGACCACCAGCTCAGAGCCCCGGCTGAAGCTCTGTCCACCTTCCTGGCACAGGGTGGGTCTTTCCTCCTCAGAGCACCCTGGGATGGGTTTGGAGCCCCTCAGTGTGTGAGATCTCTGGGGCTTCTCCTCTCTTTTGGACTCCTGCACCGTTGAGCTGCTCAAAACCTTTTCCACGAGGTTCTGCTGCAGGGATTTGGTCTCTCTGGTCTCCATCCTCTGCTCCTTGTCTGGGGGAGGAAGGACAAGGAAGGGATGGGATTTGCCTCCGTGCCAGAGGGAAGGGGAAGGAGATTTCCCCCAATTCATCCCTGGCAGGATGGCATCGGCAGCGGGGTTGTCCTGCAGCCGGGGGCCAGGCTGGGCTGGGAGATGGAGCAGGAGAGAGGGGGAAAGGGGCACTGACTTCCTCCTCACCTGCCTGGCTGTCCCTGGGCATCTTCCTCTTCCTCACAGCCTTTTCCTCCATCTGGCCAAGGTTTGGGAATGTGAGATCCTGGTTTGGGGAAAAATACAATGTACGGGCACATTGGGTTAGGGGGTCCCTCCTGCCCAAGTCCATCTCTAGAAGTCACCGGGCATCTGGTGCTCATAAAAACCTCCAAAACACCAAGATTCAATCCACCAAAATACGCTAATGACCAAGATTCAGCAAAAACACCCAACCATGAGTCAGTCTTCCCTCTCTGGTCTCTCCACTTTGGGGTCCTAGAGGCACCCCTGACTGGGTTGCTGCAAATCAAGTTTGTATCTGTGTTCCTGCTCTCTGGGCTGCTGTGGCTCCAGGGAATCCAGGAGGTTCCTGTTCTCTGGGATCACCACTTTGGCATCACAGGTGTCTCAGGGGTCAGCACTGTCTGGCGTCCCTCTATCAGGGGCCTGGGGTATCCATGGGTCCCCCTTGTCCATGCTCCCAAGATGTCCAGGCTTCTGGAACACCCCCATCTCTTGCACTGCCCATTTCTGCTCCCCCCATTCCCGGGTTTCCCTCCCAGCCCTGCTGGTACCGGGCCATCCCCAGGTGCCTCTGGGCTGACAATGCAGCCCCTGAGGCGGGCAGAGGCAGCCGCAGCACGGGGGGACCCTGCATCCTGCGCTCCCTCGGCAGCCGCGCCCAGCCCCGGGCACAGAGCTCCGTCAGCCCCCGCCGCCCCCTCCCCAGGGCTCCCCGGGGACCCCCGCAGCCAGGGCTGGCTCTGAGCGAGGCGGCCCCGAGCCCAGCTGCGTGGCCAGGGGGGCACGGGGAGCCCGGGGCCTCTGTGCCAACACTTCCTCCGCTCTCCCTCAGCCTTTTCCCGGCCCGGTCCCCCGAGCCCCGCCAGGCCCCGCACGGCCACGGCCAGCCTGGGCCGCTCCCCTCGGAGCCCGGCCACACGGAGCCGCCTGCGCCAGGGGCCCACGGGACACCGAGCGCTCCCCGAGCCGCCCGGGCCTCGGCCCCGAGCACAGAGCTCTGCCCGGGGGGCTCCCGGCACAAGGCGGCGGCTCCGGGCCCGGGCGGCCGCTCCCGGCTCCCACAGCCCGCCCGGGGCCGCCCCGCCCGTGCCGGGGCTGCGCCAGCGCTCCCCGCACCCGCGGGGCTT
>NW_026690263.1:0-68303 GCF_015227805.2 Hirundo rustica | reverse complement strand
CCCCGCCGCCCGCCGCTGCGTGTTGGCCGCGCTCCGGCGCCTGATGCGGAGCAGGAGGTCGGGGCGGTCGCGGCGAAACCAGGGATTCCTATAGTGGACCCAGGCCCCGGCATCGCCCGGCGCAGCCGCGCCAGCCCGGCCCGGCACCTTGCGGAAGCCGTAGCGGTTGAGCTGGCGCACGAAGCTGCGGAACTGCGTGGCCCTGAAGGCGTGCGGGGCCGGTCCCTGGGCACCGCCCGGCCTGAGCAGCTCCCGCTCGAACAGGGAGCGGTCTACGAGCAGCCCCCGGGCCTCGCTGTCCCAGCACGGCACGGCCCTGGCCAGGGCGGGCTCTGGGAGCAGTGCCGGACTCTGTCCCCACGCTGCATTTTTTGCCTGGGTCACCATCGGTGACGGGAGAAAAGGACATTGCTTTGTCTTGGCTGGGGAAAGGATGAAAAGGGGAGATTACAAAGCATTCTTTTGGCCACCTTTTCAGCACACCTTTTCAGCACAGCTTTTTTTTCTCACCGTCTCTGCCTGTCTTTGGCACACCTGGCACATTTCTTGTGATTTGGAGTCACCTACAGGACCACGAAAGGGCAGTAATTTTGTCAGCATTGTCATCAAAACGCTTGTGCTGCCCCATGAATGGATGCTGCTTTATGCAAGGGATTAAAGGCCTGCAGTTGTAGGGAGCTCACGCTGGTGTCTTCCCAAATGGCATTGCCTTTTCTTTCCACTGGAATCACTGCTGCTTTTTTTCCACCCCATCTGGGGACACGTCCAATGCAAATGCTTCCTGCAGCCAGCTCGTGTCAATGTAGACTGACAAAGGAGATCTTGCCATGGACAGAGACTCCCTCAAGCTGGTGTGGAGAGGTGGAGGGGGAAGGTTTGTCCTTTAGTCTTGAAGTCTTGTTGGGGAGCTGATTGTGCTTTGGGGGACGGACACAAATGGTGTCTCCTGACACACCACAGAGACTTTGGGGTTGTCATGTTGGGGCAGAAATTTCTGCCTGGAAACTTTTTGAAATGCCTTCTTTTTTTTTCCCCTGCAGAAATATTGTCATGATCTCTTGCTTCCAGAAAACCTTTTCCTACCTCTTGGGGAACTTCCCTCTGCTGTTCTCCCAGATCAGGCCATTCCCCTGGGTTCCTTCCCAAACTGAGGAGTAGCCCATGGCCTCCGCTCCCCAGCTGGAACAGAAGGAAGCACAGCACAGAGCTTGCTGTTGTGGGAGAGGAGCTTCTCTTGCCTGCCTGCTTTCCCTCTGGGGCAGGTTGGTGCGTGCTCATTTGATAAAGGGAGGTTTAAACTCTGGAGGAGTTGCGTTTCAAACTGCTCCATCCTCGAGCTCTTCTGTGGGTATCCTTGGGCAAAAAGGCCTCCCTGTGTGAGCTCCTCGTGGGCTGGTTAAGGAAGGAAGTTGATATTTCAGGCTTGTGACTGCTGAAAGCAGTTGGTGTCTGGAGCTGTCCGGAGCTGGGAGGGACTACTTTTCTCGCCTGGCTGCAGAAAAGTTGGTTGGAGAGCAGGAATTGCATTTGCAGAGATTGCAATCAGGGGTGTTTTCCAAGAAATGGGCTGGCAGAGAGGCAGGTCTGGTGCCAAACTGGCTGTGTGTTTGTTTTGGTGGTGGGGAGATGTTGTAATAAATCAGCTGAGACTCCATATTCTTCATGCAGGAAAAGCCAATTCTTTATTCACATCACTTATAGAGTTCTCACAGACCTTGTGCGCAGCACCCCTTGGCTGGTAGTTTTCTTACTACTTCATTTATTGGTCAGATGGTCATTTGTGTGTACGTGCTAGGATTCAGGTTGTTTCCATTTCTCCTTTGTGGGTTCTCATGGAACAGAGCTAATATTTATGCAGGTGCACTTGTTTTTCTCCCCGAGAATAGGCTGTTGTGTTAACAAACTTCTCCTTCTCAAAATAGTTTTCAGCTGGCAACTTGCAAGCTATTGCTAGCTGCTTAGCTAAAGTAGCAGGGCCTAATCCATATTTTAGAAGACCTTTCTTTTGTAACATTTTTTACCTGTCTGCAACAGGGAGAGTCAGAGGCACAGACACCAGCTAAAGCAATAGTGTAATTTGCTATCAGTGCAGAAGTGCAAAGAAAAATCCAAAGGATAAGCTAAGCAATGCACTTCTTCACTGATACAAAAGGTTGCCTCTAGTGATTAAGAAAGATACATCACCAGACACCCTTCTACTTTCTCCTTCATCCAGATGCCCTCATCAGCTGGGGAAAGCTGTCCCAGCAAAGCCCTGGAGAGCCACTGCCAGGAGCTGGGAAATCCTCCACTGCCTCCACCTTTGCCAGCCACGAGGCTTCTGACTGTGCTGTGAGAACAGCCCAGCTCTGCCAGTGCTGAACGAGCAATCTGACAGAACTTCTGGAGCGGGAGATCTGATTGCATTCTCCTCTTGGTTTTCTCCCCGAGCCTGTCCAGGGCTCCAGGAGGAACCAAGGCCAGATGCGGCCTTGTCTGGTTTCTTAATGCTGAAAGGTAAAGATGTGTTTCACCACAGAATGAATGCACAGATCCTGTTGATAGTAATACTTGGTTAAGGAGCAGATACATCGAACACTTGGTTGGAAGGGTCACCTAGAGGGCAAATTTAGCTCAGGGCCTGTTGTTCAGGCCTCAGTCAGGGCCCGTTGTTCAGGCCTCAGTCCTTCAGTATTTTGTGGTGCAAATCAATGCCCTGGAAAGCTGGAAAGAAACAAATCCCTCTTGAGCACATTTCAGAGCAGGACCAGGATTAGCCCTGCACGGCTGGGCCAGGGCCAGGAGCAGAAGGCCAGCACCCTTCATTTGCCCAGAGGCAGCGTCCAGACCAAGAAGGTCCCTGGTGCCCAGGGCTGAGGTACCCCAAGCTGCCTCCCTGGTGTGCAGCTCTGCAGAGCCCATGGAGCGCAGGGGCCTGGGCAGCTGTAAGGGTCTTCATTTACTGAAACCGGGTAAAAACACCAATTAATGTTGAGGGTTTAGTATTTATTCTTTTTCTGTGGGAGGGAGAGATTAGGAGAAAAAAAACAAAATAGGCTTAAGCTTAAAAATGAACAAAAATAGTTTTATTAACACACTAAAAGAATGGACAAAAAAAGTTGAGAAAAAAGGAAACTTAAACTAAAACAGAATGACACTTTAGAACACTCTTTTCTCCCCTTACAAACTTATAACTTTCTTATTAAACAACATAGAAAGACACAACTTGTGATTTTCAGTCAGTTTCACTATTTAGACATAATCACTCATTACTTTATCAGAAGAGTCTCTCTAGAGTTCATGCAGACGCTTGCTAGAACACAAAATAATCCAGTGGCTCTTAATGTCACACATCTGCCCCTGCCCCGTTTGTGCCCCCTGTGATGGTGGGGTGGGGCCGAGTGCTGGTGCCCCCCTGCCTGCAGCAGATCCAGCGCTGAGCGGAGTTCAGGGGCTCCCTTGGCATTTGGGGTCCCCTGGGATTTGGGGTGACCCCCCGGCCCCCCAGGATCTCCCTGAACACGCTGATGCTGCCCCAGCACAGTGAGAAGGTTCAGACCTGGCACGGGGTCCCCAGCTCTGTCACCGGCATTGCCCAGGTACCCCCAAAACCTCCCGGGAACCCCCAAACTCCCCCGGGACACCCCAACCTCCCCAGGATCCCAAAAAACATCCCTGGAACCCTCCAAAAACTCCCCAAGATTACAAAACCCCACATAGAGCCCCCCCAAACCCTCTCAGGACATCACAATTCCCACAGGACCTCCCAACACCCCCAGACCCCCCTGAGAAGGTTTACACCTGGCACGGGGTCCCCATCTCTGTCACCGGCAGGTTCCCCAAAACAGCCTTGGCTTCCCCTGGGATCGCCTAATCTCCCCCTTCGGGACCCCTTAAACCCCCTCCTCGGGAACCCCCAAAAATCCACCGTGACCCCAAAAACCCCCGGGATCCACAGCCCCCCCCGGGGAACTCCTCGCAGATGTTTATACCCAGCACGGGATCCCCATTTCCATCATCGGCATCACCCAGGACCCCCAAACCCTCCCGGGACCCCCAACCCCCTCCCGGGGCTCCTCTGCCGGAATCAACGGGAGTGGTGTTGCCCTTTTAAGGGGAGTTACAGTGGGAACCCACAATTGCACCGGCTCTTAAAGCGGCGATGGTGGAGAGAATCCCAAAAATCCACCATGCGGGGCAAAACATCCCCTACAGGAGCTTGGAATGGAGGCCTCCCTAAAAATGTCACTAAAGCCGTCATGATCAACCCTTAAAATGGAGTTTGTGGGGCTGCGGCCCCACAAACACCCTAAAATGGGGAGGAAAAACACCCCTGTAGTGGTGGGATCCCACCTGGATCCCCCCTGGATGGCTGCAGCCATGGCGCTGCTCCCACGCACTCCCAGTATGATCCCAGTATGATCCCAGTACAGCCCAGTCGCTCCCACTCCTGGCATCCCCCCTCACCCCTCTCTCATTCCAACCTGTCCCGGCTCCATCCCCGCTGCTCCCGCGGGCTGCCAGGGGTTCAGGGAACGGGGGAGGAGGAGGAGGGAGGGAGGAAGAGGCGGAGCGGCAGCAGGAAGCAGCAGGAAGAAGAGGAGAGGAGGGAGCGGGCGGCTCCAG
The DNA here is from genome assembly GCF_015227805.2 of Hirundo rustica. Taxonomy (NCBI): domain Eukaryota; kingdom Metazoa; phylum Chordata; class Aves; order Passeriformes; family Hirundinidae; genus Hirundo; species Hirundo rustica. Next base: position 63,698 of record NW_026690263.1, on the reverse strand, counting down.
CGCTCCCTGAAGCCGCAGAACCCCGGGACCATCGTCCCCCATCCCGCAGGTGCCCGGGGAGGGGGAGCTCGCCCCAAATATCCCGGGGCTCCCTGGGTTTGGGGTTTTTTGGGGGGATGTTTGGAGCTTGCAGGGCTCCAAAGCCGAGGCGCAGATGCCCCTCGGGGGGACATCGGGGGCTCCCCGGGAGGTGTTTTTGGGGGTCCCGGTGGCGGTGGCGGCAGAGCCCCGTTGGGGGCGGGGGGATGCGGGTCCCCCCGCGGTGGGGGTTGGGCTTCCCGGGCCGGGCGCTCCGAGCTCTGCCGGGGCCACGTGGGGAGCGCGGGAGCGGCGGGACAGGCGGGGGGACACCGGGTTTGGGGAGCCCCGGGAGAGCTGCGGCTTCCCTGAGCGGGACTGCGAGGAGAGGAGAGCCCCAGAGCCCCAAAGCGGGGACCCCGAGAGGGGGGGACCCCTGGGATTGGCGGGACCCCGGCGGGGGTGCTGGGGCTGGAGGGGCGGGATGGCCGGGAAAGGGGTTCGGGGGTCCCGGTGCTGGAAGTGGCTGCTCCCAGTATGAGCCCAGTCACTGCCAGTCATTCCCCATTATGATGCAATTTACCCTCAGCACAGTCCCAATTTCTCCCCGTTGCACCCACTTTTATTCAGTGTGTTCCCAGTTCTCCCAGTGTCCCCTAGTATAGTCCCAGTCACTCCCAGTATGATGTCAGTCTGTCCCAGCAGAGCCTCAATCACTCACAATTGTCCCCATGTTTCCCCCAGCGTGGTCCCAGTTCCCCCCAGCACATTCCCAGTGGCTCCCAGTGTGGTCCCAGTCACCAGCTGCATGGTCTCAGGCACTCCCAGTATATCCCAGTTGCCCTGAACATTCTCATAGTCATTGTCAGGCACTCCCAGTTACCCTAGCGTGGTTCAGTTGTTGCCCCCAGTTTTATCCCAGTCACTGCCAGTACATCCCAGTTGTCACCAGCATGCACCCTATCTTTGCCAGTTTCTCCCAGTGTGAGCACAGTTGGCTACCAGCATGGGCTCCCAGTAACCCCAGTCAGGGTCCCACTATAATCCCAGTATTATTGTAGCCACTTCCAGTATGATTCCAGCCACTTACAGAAAGTCCCAGTCACTCCCAGTATGATGCCAGTGGCCCCCAGTGTGATCCCAGTTCCTCACTGTCAATAACAGTATGACCTCAGTAGCCTCCAGTATGATCCTCATGGTTCCCTGTCTCTCCCAGTATATCCCAGTCACCCCCAGCATGACTCCAGTCACTCCCAGTTCCTCCCAGTTGCTTTCAGCATGATTCCTGTTGCTCACGGCCACTCCCAGTCAATCCCAGTATGAGTCCAGTCATCCTCAGTGTGATGATCCCAGCCTAACTCAACATGGACCCAGCTGCTCCCACTGTAATCCCAGTATGATCCTGGTTGCTGCCAGAATAGTTCCTGTTGTCCCCAGTTCCTCCCAGCATGATGACAGTTGTGCCTAGAATTGTCCCAGTCCCTCTCAGCGTGGTGCCACTCACTCCCAGTTGCCCCCACTGTGGTCCTACCTGTTCCCAGTGTGGCTCCAGTTCCCCCAGTATGGTTCCAGACACTCCCAGTATATCCCAGTTACCCCAGTAAGGTTCTGGTTACCTCAGAACAATCCCCATAATTCCCAGTTACACCCAGTTGCCTCCAGCATGATCCCAATTTCTGTCAGTTGCCCAAAGTGTGGTCCCAGTTGCTCCCAGTATGATCCCAGTTCTCCAGTTGTGGTCTCAGTCCTCTCAGCATGGTTCCAGCACCTTCCAGTTGATCCCAGTTACTCCCAATGTGTGCACATTTTCCTCCCAACATCGGCCCAGTAGCTCCCAGTAATCCCCAGTCAAGATCCATTCACAGCTGCTGTAATCCCAGCGGCTCCCAGGATGATCCCAGTAAGATCCAGTCAGCTCCAGTTTCATTCCAGTCACCCCCAGGATCACCCAAACACTTCCAAATACAGTGTTATTCCAGCCATTCCCAGCGTGACTCCCTGTCACTCCCTGTGTGGGCCCAGTTGCTCCCAGTCACCACCAGCATGGTTCCAGTCACAATCAGCACACTTCCAGTCACTCCCAGTCTGGTTCCAGTAGGATCCCAGTATGACCCCAGCATGGGCACAGCTGCTCCCATTATCCAGTGTGGTTCCAGTTGCTTCCGTTTACCCCTCCTGTGGTTTAAATCTCTCCCAATGCATCCCAGTCGCTCCCAGTTGCACTGAGTTGATTCCAGTCTGATCCCAGTTGCTCACAGCCACTCCCAGTCACCCTCAGTGCAGTCCCAGTGGCTCCAAGTATGATCGTGTATGATCCCAGTATCCTCGAGCAGGACCCAGCCTCTCCCATGGTGATCCCAGTAGGATCCCAGTTGCCCCCAGCATGGTTCCAGTTGCACCCAGTTGCCCCTAGTATAGTCCCAGTCACTCCACAGATGATCCCAGTCCCTCCCAGTCCTGCCCAGTTGCTCTCAGTGTAGACCCAGTCACTCCCACTCACTCCCAGTTGCCCCCAGTGTGGTGTCCCAGTTCTCCCCAGCATGGTCCCAGCTGTTCCCAGTGTGGTTCCAGTCCCCCCGTTATGGGCACAGACACTCCCCAGAATATCCCAGTTGCCCTCAGCATGCTCACAGCCATTCCCAGTCAGTTCCAGTTGCCCCACTAAGGCTCCAGTTAGCTCAGTACAAACCAGTCACTCCCAGTGATGCCACTCCTGGGATCCCCCACCCCTCTCTGCGTTCCCCCCAGCCCAAATCTGCCGAGAGGAGCCCCAAGGGCTGGAAGTCCCCAGCCAGGGTCCCCAGCAAGGCTGGAGGAGCAGAGCCCTGTGTCCCCCAGGAGCCCAAAGTGGGGAGCCCAGAGAGGGGGGAGCGCCGCGATTGGCGGGACCCTCAACAGCCTGGAGAGGGGCAGGGGGGGACTCCTTGGAGCCCCTGCACCCCGAAGCAGAGAATGAGGGGAGAAGGGACCCAAGGGACCCCCAAACCCCCAGCATCCCTGAGTGGGGAGGTGGAAAAGGGGGAAACTTTGTATTCCTGGGACTCCCAGCAGCCTGGGGAGGGCAGTGACCAAATAGATGCAGGACCCCCAGTACGAGTGTGACCCCCAGCAGCTGGGACAGGGGGGAAGCCCTGAAGAACAAAGGGGGAAGACCAGAGACAGAGAATTCCTGGGAGGCATTTTCAGGGCTGAATCTTGGTGTTTGGGAGGTTTTTCTGGATCCCAGATGCCTGGTGACTTCTAGAGATGGGCTTGGGCAGGGGACCTTCAAACTCAATGTGCTCATCCCTTGTTTTTGCCGAAATCAGGATTTCCCATTCCCAAACCTTGGCCAGATGGAGGAGGAGTCCGCGAGGAGGAGGAAGATGCCCCAGGACAGGCAGGCAGGTGAGGAGGAAGTCAGTGCCCCTTTTCCTCTCTCTCCTGCTCCATTTCCCAGCCCAGCATGGCCCCTGGCTCCAGGACAACCCCGCTGCCGACGCCGTCCTGCTGGGAATGCATTGGGGGATCTCCTTCCCCTTCCCTCTGCCACAGAGGCAAATCCCATCTTGTCCTTGTCCTTCCTCCTCCAGAAAAGCAGCTGAGGATGGAGACCAGGGAGGACAAATCCCTGCGCCAGAACCTTATGGAAGAGGCCATTTTGAGTGGCTCCATGGCACAGGAGTCCAACAGGGAGGAAAAGATAAAGAGATCTCGTGGGAGGAGGGGCTCCAAACCCATCCCAGGGTACTCTGAGGAGGAAAGACCCACCCTGTGCCAGGAAGGTGGACAGAGCTTCAGCCAGGGCTCTGAACTGGTGGTCCATGAGCAGCTTCATGATGGGGAGAAGCCTCACAAGTGCTTGGAGTGTGGGAAGAGCTTCAGCTGGAACTCCTTCCTGATCAGCCACCAGCGGATCCACACTGGGGAGAGGCCCTACGAGTGTGGGGAATGTGGGATGAGCTTCAGCCAGAGCTCCAGCCTGAGGTACCACCAGAGGATCCACACCAGGGAACGGCCCTACGAGTGTGAGCAATGTGGGAAGAGCTTCAGCCAGAGCTCCCACTTGATCTGCCACCAGAACATCCACGCTGAGGAAAGGCCATACAAGTGTGAGGAATGTGGGAAGGGCTTCAACCAGAGGTCCAAGCTGATCATCCACCAAATGATCCACACTGGGGAGAGGCCCTATGAGTGTCCTGAGTGTGGGAAGAGGTTTCAAACCAGCTCAGGTCTCCTTGTACACGAGCGTATTCACAGAGAGGAGAGGCCCTTCCGCTGCCCCGTCTGCAGGAAAGGCTTCAAGCACAACTCTGCCCTCATCACCCACCGGCGCATCCACACTGGGGAGAGGCCCTACGAGTGTCCCCAGTGTGGGAAGAGCTTCTCCAGACGGCTCTCACTTGACCCGACACCAACGGAGGCACCGGTAAGGGAAGCCCTGCCAGTTCCTGACTGTGGGAAGAGCTTTGTGCACTGCTTCAACTCCGTCTCCATCTCTGATGAGATGCCCATGCTGGGCAGAGCCCTGGTGACCCACATTCCCTGTGATCCAGACTGGGAAGACACCTGTCTGGTGGTCTTCACGTCCTCCTGGATCCCCATCGGCATGTGGATGAATACAGGGGCAGGAACATCCATTGAGACCCTGTTCAACGTTGGAAATTGATTTGGAAGAGGTGATTTTTTGACTTTACAGCCCATAACATCTGATCTGCTCTGTCGAGTTGTTTCTTCTGGTGGCACCAAGCAATGCTGGATGATCTTGGAGATCTTTTCCTACCTGAATAATTTCCATCATAACACCCACAACTGGGGTAAAAATAAAGAAGCAAAGAGATGTAAAGCTGAATCATTTTACTGGGATTTGAGTGTGAATTTTGGGTTCAGGGGAATATTCAGGAGAATTTAGGTGTTCTGGGACCACCCAAGCCAAGGGACATGTCCATGATCTTGTAGCTGTTGCAGCAGAACGTGTCCACCTGAGCCCGTCTGTTCTCCAGGCATTCCGGTTGTCTGTCCCAGTCCCAGGCCTGGGTCTCCCCATCCGGGGTGTCCCCTCCAAAGTGCCCAAATCTCTGTTGAAGTGCCCGAGCTGCTCCTGGCTGTGGATGTTCCTGCCCACCAACCTCTCCTGGTCAGTGCCATGGGGGGCTGGGAGGGGTTTTAGGGACTCCTGGGGGCACTGAGAGAGGCTTTTGTGGCTCTTGGGGGCATTTGTGGTTCTGGGAGGGGACTTGGGGGCCTTCTGGGGGGTTGTGAAGGTGTTTTGGGGTCCTGGCAGGGCTGTGTGGCTTGGAGAGAATTTGGATGGGTCTTGGGGGAGATGGGAAGGGGGTTTTGTGGTTTTTGGGAGCATTTATGTTTTCAGGAGTGGTTGGGGGTGTCCTGAGCAGGAGCTGTGGGTTGGTTTGAGGGGTCTGTGAGTGGCTGTGGGGCCTGGGAAAGCATATTGGGGCAGTTGTGACTCCACCACATCTCCAAAGCTTGCACCAGACCCTGCCCCAAAGATGCTGCTGTGGTTTGGGGGCTCTGTGTTGGGGTTCATCCTCCTGGTGCTGCAGGAGAAGGTGAGGGGGGTCCCCAGGGGCTGTGTGTGTCCCCCCAGAGCGTGTGTGACCCCCCCATCCCAGTGTCTCCTCCCTTTTCCCTCCCCACAGGGCTCCTGCCCCAGCTCCTGCTGCCCCCGGGAGGGAATTTGGGGAGGGGGCAGAGGGGGTGCGCAGCCCCCGCCGGGGGATGACCCCGCCCCAGCCCCTTTGTTTAGCACCAAGCTGGGCTTGGGGCTGCAGGAGGAAGAGGCCGAGGGGAAGCAGATCCTGCAGGTGGGACAGGGCTTGGGGTCAGGGCAAGGTCCTGCCCTGCACACCTGGCTCAGGTGTGACCCTGCCCCGGGAAGGGAGCGGGACATTCCCATCCCCATGGATCAGCGCTGGGAGCAGCACTTGGAGCACGGACATGGAAATACTGGGAGTGACTGGGACCACACTGAGGGCTACTGGGAGACACTGGGAGCAACTGGGAATGATGGGTGCATGCAGGGGGCAACTGGGTTGTACTGGGAATGAGTGAGATCATGCTGGGGGCTACTGGAACCATACTGGGGACTGTGGGGTGACTGGGAATGAGCATGTTGGGGGTAATTGGTATATACTGGGAGTGTCTGCAACAATACTGGAGGGGACAACACTGGGAACAACTGGGACCATGTGGGGACAACTGGGAGCAACGAGGGGTGACTGTGTCTGTACAGGGGGCCACTGAGATCATACTGGTAGTGACTGGAACTATACTAGGGGCAACTGAGTGCAACTGGGAACATACTGGGTGGAACCTGGATGAAACTGAGAGGGACTGGAATCATATGGAGAGTGACCAGGAGCATGCTGAGGGCAGTTAGGATCATGCTGGGGTCAACTGGGATGTACTGATAGAGACTGGGAGTCACTTGGATCATACTGGAAGTGACTGGAACCATGGTGTGCTGGCTTGAAGGCAAAACCAGCGAGAGACTCCAAGTCAGAAAAAACAATTTAATAGGAGAGGAAAAAAAAAAGTAAAATAAAATAAAACACATGCAATGGTACAAAAGATCACTGACAGAGTCAGAATACAACCTGAAACCGTGGTGGTGGCAGTCCAGATGAAGTGGTCTTGTTAAAGCAGTGTTCTTGCAGAAAGGTCTGGTAGTTCTTGTCCTCTGGGAATCCAGTGGGTAAGGCTGTCTGTGCTGTCCCAAGGCCCCGATTATATCCAGGTGGGAATGCTTGGCTCCTCCCCCTGGGCGGAGCATCTCACAATGGACTGATATCATTTTATCAGTCTTGCAAAGGGTCCTTGATTGCCTATTAAACAGAGATAGCTCCTGGGGAGAGTTATCTATGAGTCATGCAGGACGGCATTGATGGGTCATTAACAGAAGATAGTCTGGAGGGAGGGGGCACGGGAAACAGTGGTGCACAACAACATTTCATGTAGATGGTGATAGAATACATACTTTGGGCACATTTTACATTGTAACCTAGGACACAAGTCCATCCCCACATCCCAGCTCACTTTGCCTCCAAGCAGCATCAACACATTGCCTGTGTCCTGTTCCTGCAGGCTCTTGCCAACCGGCTCTCCCAGCCACCACTGCCCCTGCTCTTCCATGCTCTGGCCCACAAGCTGCAAGTTCATTTGCTCCCTGGGCCACTGGCCCAGCCCCAAGCCAGGGCCGGGCCCTTTCCTGAGATCTCTGCCATCGCTGCAATGCTCGCAGCTCCGAGGCGGCTGCAGCTCCAGGAGCCTTTGCACACCGCTCCCGGGGATGTCCAGCCTGCCACTCTTGGCCTGTCTGTGCAGGGCAGGGGCCTGCACTCCATGATCCTGCTGCCTCCCTCCCAGCTCAGCCTTTGTAGCTCCTCTAGACACCCCCGGACCCCCATTCCCGGCCAGCCCGGGGCACCTCACCCCCAGGCCTCCCTTTCCTGGGAATCCCGACCTGGGCACGGGGCTCTCCGGCCGCTCTGGGATTGATGATCGCCCGAAGGAAAGGGAGAGCACAGGAGAGAGCGAGAGCAGGAGATCGGGGATCAGGGATCGCAGTGCCCGCGCCCAGTCCTGCTCCGCCGGGGCTGGGACCCGCAGCCGCAGGAAAAAATGGATCCGCGGATCGCGGCGCTTCCCCCGCTTCGGGCCGAAGCCAGCGGGCTCCAGGCAGAGTTTGAGCGCAGCCCCGGGAGTTCAGCACAGCCCGGCCCGGGGGTCCCGCAGGGCGTGGCCGAGGAGGGTCCCGGGGGATGCCAGGAGGGGATCCAGGGGAATTCCCGGGAATTCCGCCCTGCCCTTCCCCCCGCGCTCCCTCTGCCCAGCGCCCGGTGACGTCACAACACCTTCGGGCCGCCATTGGCGGGCAGCAAAGAGCGGCGCCAATGGCGGGGCCGGAGGCGGCTCTGGGGGCGGGGCCGGGGCTGTGGGCGGGGCCGCAGCGGAGCAGCGCCATGGCTCCAGCGCTGGGGCTGGGGGCGCTCCTGGGGCCCCGGGGGGCGGCGAGAGGGGAGGGGGACCCCCGGCACCGGGACTCTTGGATCGCCCATTCCGGAGCACCCAGGGGCCCCTAAACCCCCATTCCTGGGCGCCGCGATCCCCCGAACCCCCATTCCCGGGCACGGGTTCCACCCTCATCCGGCACCAACAACCCCTGCACCCCTTTCCCGGCCATCCCGCCTCTCCCTGACCCCAGAGCCCCCTTCTCCTTCACCCAGAGAACCCCTAGGACCCCTATTCCTGCCTTTCCCAGGATGCAACCCCTCCTTCCCTCAACACTGAGGATACCCGGGACCCCTATTCCCAGCCATCTCGGGTTTCCCAACCTTTTGATGGAAATTGGGACACTCGGGACCTTGTCCTATTCCTGACACAAGAAACCCCCTTAACCACACCCATCCCACATCTACCCAGCCCCACCCTTCCCTTTTCTCAACCCTGGAACCCCCAAAGCCCCTTCCCTGCTCTCCCAGCTCTCCCCGTTGCCCCTTTCCTTCAGCCGTGACCCCCCATCCCCCAAATCTCCGTGTCCCCCCAGTTCTCCTCTCCCTGCGGTCCCTGCCCGTGGCACTGTCGGAGCCCGTTCACATCCATGACCCTGGATGAGTCCGTGGGGCTGGAATGGGGCTCCGTGGGGCTGGGACACAATCCCGTGGGTCTCCGTGGGTCCAATCCCTGCCCAGGTCTCCACACGCTGCAGGAGGTTTCCGGCTGTCACCTCCTGTCCCAGGGGAGCGTCCGCGGATCCCATCGGCTCGGCTCCGACCGCCGGGAATTCCTCTCCTTCCAGCTGGGATCTGAGAGATTCGTGGTGGCCGCCGGCGCTGCCCAGGTCACCAAGAGGCGCTGGGAACATGAGGAGATCCAGGCTGAGGAATGAACAAATCCCCTGGGGCACACCTGCCTGGAATGTCTCCGGAAATCTGTCAGATATGGGCGAGAGGCACTGGAGCCTAAAGGTGGGGAGGGTGGAATTCCCATGGGAATGTGGGATTTGGAAATGAGGGATTTGGAAATGTGCGATTTAGGAGGGCAAAATTTGGGAACATGGGAATTCCCGTGGGACCTCCATGGATGGATCTCACTGCTGTCCCATTCCCATGGAATTCCATGGGCAGATCTCATCCCCATCCCACTGCCATGGGAGCTCCAATCCGGTTCCACCCCAAACCCATCCTGGGGCTCGCCCTGTTCTTTGCCCTCCCCACCCCCCACAAGACTCCTGGGGGTTCCCCATGACCCACCCAGCCCCCCCCAAATCCTCCTGGGTCCCCCCTCATCCCCTCATGGGGATTCCTGGGAGTCCCCCCGTGTTCCCTCCCCCAGGACTTTGGGGTCCCCCCCGACCTGTCCGTGCCCCTGCCCCGTTTGTGCCCCCTGTGATGGTGGGGTGGGGCCGAGTGCTGGTGCCCCCCTGCCTGCAGCAGATCCAGCGCTGAGCGGAGTTCAGGGGCTCCCTTGGCATTTGGGGTCCCCTGGGATTTGGGGTGACCCCCCGGCCCCCCAGGATCTCCCTGAACACGCTGATGCTGCCCCAGCACAGTGAGAAGGTTCAGACCTGGCACGGGGTCCCCAGCTCTGTCACCAGCATTGCCCAGGTACCCCCAAAATCTCCCGGGAACCCCCAAACTCCCCCGAGACACCCCAACCTCCCCAGGATCCCAAAAAACATCCCTGGAACCCTCCAAAAACTCCCCAAGACTGCAGAACTCCATAGAGACCCCCAAAACCTCTAATGACATCAAAATTCCCACGGGACCTCCCAATACCCCCCAGACCCCCCTGAGAAGGTTTATACCTGGCACGGGGTCCCCAGCTCTGTCACCGGCAGGTTCCCCAAAACAGCCCTGGGTTCCCCTGGGATCGCCTAATCCCCCCTTCGGGACCCCTGAAAACCCCCATCGGGAACCCCCAAAAATCCACCGTGACCCCAAAACCACCCAGAACTTACAATGGCCCCCCAGGAACCCCTCGCTAAAGTTTGTACCCAGCACGGGGTCCCCATCTCCATCATCGGCATCACCCGGGACCCCCAAACCCTCCCGGGACCCCCAAACCCTCCCGGGACCCCCAACTCCCCCCGGGGCTCCTCTGCCGGAATCAACGGGAGTGGTGTTGCCCTTTTAAGGGGAGTTCCAGTGGGAACCCACAATTGCAGGGACTCTTAAAGCGGCGATGGTAGAGAGATTCCCAAAAATCCTCCCTGGGGGGCAAAACATCCCCTACAGGGGCTTGGAATGGGGGCCTCCCTAAAAATGTCACTAAAGCCGTCATGATCAACCCTTAAAAGGGGCTTGTGGGGCTGCGGCCCCACAAACACCCTAAAATGGGGAGGAAAAACACCCCTGTAGTGGTGGGATCCCACCTGGATCCCCCCTGGATGGCTGCAGCCATGGCGCTGCTCCCACGCACTCCCAGTATGATCCCAGTATGATCCCAGTACAGCCCAGTCGCTCCCACTGCTGGCATCCCCCCTCACCCCTCTCTCATTCCAACCTGTCCCGGCTCCATCCCCGCTGCTCCCGCGGGCTGCCAGGGGTTCAGGGAACGGGGGAGGAGGAGGAGGGAGGGAGGAAGAGGCGGAGCGGCAGCAGGAAGCAGCAGGAAGAAGAGGAGAGGAGGGAGCGGGCGGCTCCAGCGCTCCCTGAAGCCGCAGAAGCCCCGGGACCATCGTCCCCCATCCCGCAGGTGCCCGGGGAGGGGGAGCTCGCCCCAAATATCCCGGGGCTCCCTGGGTTTGGGGTTTTTTGGGGGGATGTTTGGAGCTTGCAGGGCTCCAAAGCCGAGCCGCAGATGCCCCTCGGGGGGACATCGGGGGCTCCCCGGGAGGTGTTTTTGGGGGTCCCGGTGGCGGTGGCGGCAGAGCCCCGTTGGGGGCGGGGGGATGCGGGTCCCCCCGCGGTGGGGGTTGGGCTTCCCGGGCCGGGCGCTCCGAGCTCTGCCGGGGCCACGTGGGGAGCGCGGGAGCGGCGGGACAGGCGGGGGGACACCGGGTTTGGGGAGCCCCGGGAGAGCTGCGGCTTCCCTGAGCGGGACTGCGAGGAGAGGAGAGCCCCAGAGCCCCAAAGCGGGGACCCCGAGAGGGGGGGACCCCTGGGATTGGCGGGACCCCGGCGGGGGTGCTGGGGCTGGAGGGGCGGGATGGCCGGGAAAGGGGTTCGGGGGTCCCGGTGCTGGAAGTGGCTGCTCCCAGTGTGAGCCCAGTTGCTCACCCCATGTGGTCCCATTTTCCCCAGCATTCCCAGTATGAGCCCAGTCATGCCCTATTGTGATGCAATTTGCCCCCAGCATGGTCCCAGTTCTTCCCACTTTCATCCAGTGTGTTCCCAGTTTCTCCCAGTTGCCCCTAGCATAGCCCTAGTCACGATCCTAGTGTGAGTCCAGTACAATCCCAGTTTCTCCCAGCAGGGCCCCAGTCACTCACAATTGTCCCCAGTTTTCCCCAGCATGGTCCCAGTTCCCCCCAGCACATTCCCAGTGGCTCCCAGTGTGGTCCCAGTCACCACCTGCATGGTCTCAGGCACTCCCAGTATATCCCAGTTGCCCTGAACATTCTCATAGTCATTGCCAGGCACTCCCAGTTACCCCAGCGTGGTTCAGTTGCCCCCCAGTTTTATCCCAGTCACTGCCAGTACATCCCAGTTGTCACCAGCATGCATCCTGTCATTGCCAGTTGCTCCCAGTTTCTCCCAGTGTGAGCACAGTTGGCTCCCAGCATGGGCCTGGTAGCTCCCAGTAACCCCCAGTCAGGGTCCAATCACATCCACTATAATCCCAGTATGATTGTAGCCACTCCCAGTATGATCCCAGTCACTAACAGTCTAATTCCAGTCAGTCCCAGTCACTCCCAGTATGATGCCAATGGCCCCCAGTGTGATCCCAGTTGCTCCCTGTCAATGCCAGTACGATCCCAGTAGCTTCCAGTATGATCCTCATGGATCCCAGTCTCTTCCAGTATATCCCAGCATGCTCCCAGTCAATCCCAGTAGGATTCCAGCCACCCTCAGTGTGATCCCAGTCTCACCCAGCATGGACCCAGCTGCTCCCACTGTGATCCCAGTATGATCCCGGTTGCTGCCAGAATAATTCCAGTTGTTCCCATTTCCTCCCAGTATGATCCCAGGTATGCCTAGAATAGTCCCAGTCCCTCTCAGCATGGTTCCACTCACTCCCAGTTGTTCCCAGCATGGTCCCAGCTGTTCCCAGTATGGTTCCAGACACTCCCAGTATATCCCAGTTACCCCAGTAAGGTTCTGGTTACCTCAGAACAATCCCCGTCTTTCCCAGTTACACCCAGTTGCCTCCACCATGATCCCAGTTTCTGGCAGTTGCCCATAGTGTGGTCCCAGTTGCTCCCAGTATGATCCTAGTTTCCCCAGTTGTGGTCTCAGTCCCCTCAGCATGGTTCCAGTACCTTCCAGTTGATCCCAGTTGCTCCCAGTGTGTGCACATTTTCCTCCCAACATGGGCCCAGTAGCTCCCAGTAAGCCCCAGTCAGGATCCATTCACACCTGCTGTAATCCCAGTGGCTCCCAGGATGATCCCAGTAGGACCCAGTCACCTCCAGTTTCATTCCAGTTGCCCCCAGTATGACCCAAACATTTCCAGATACTCCCAGTATCAGATACTCCCAGATACAGCCAGCACCTTTCCCGTCACTCCCAGTCTGGTTCCAGTAGGATCCCAGTTGCCCCCATCATGGTACCAGTTGTACCCAGTTACCCCTAGTATAGTCCCAGTCACTCCACAGATGATCCCAGTCCCTCCCAGTCCTGCCCAGTTGCCCTCAGTGTAGACCCAGTCACTCCCACTCACTCCCAGTTGTCCCCAGCATGGTCCCAGCTGTTCCCAGTGTGGTTCCAGTCCCCCAGTTAAGGTCACAGACACTCCCCAGAATATCCCAGTTGCCCTCAGCATGCTCACAGCCATTCCCAGTCAGTTCCAGTTGCCCCACTAAGGCTCCAGTTAGCTCAGTACAGCCCAGTCACTCCCAGTGATGCCACTCCTGGGATCCCCCACCCCTCTCTGCATTCCCCCCAGCCCAAATCTGCCGAGAGGAGCCCCAAGGGCTGGAAGTCCCCAGCCAGGGTCCCCAGCAAGGCTGGAGGAGCAGAGCCCTGTGTCCCCCAGGAGCCCAAAGTGGGGAGCCCAGAGAGGGGGGAGCGCCGCGATTGGCGGGACCCTCAACAGCCTGGAGAGGGGCAGGGGGGGACTCCTTGGAGCCCCTGCACCCCGAAGCAGAGAATGAGGGGAGAAGGGACCCAAGGGACCCCAAACCCCCAGCATCCCTGAGTGGGGAGGTGGAAAAGGGGGAAACTTTGTATTCCTGGGACTCCCAGCAGCCTGGGGAGGGCGGTGACCAAATAGATGCAGGACCCCCAGTACGAGTGTGACCCCCCAGCAGCTGGGACGGGGGGAACCCCTGAAGACCAAAGGGGGAAGACCAGAGACAGAGAATTCCTGGGAAGCATTTTCAGGGCTGAATCTTGATGTCTGGGAGGGTTTTCTGGACCCCAGATGTCTGGTGACTTCTAGAAATGGACTTGGGCAGGGGACCTTCAAACTCAACGGGCTCCCTTGTTTTTCTCCAAACCAGGATTTCCCATTCTGAAACCTTGGCCACATGGAGGAGGAGGCCACAAGGAAGAGGAAGATGCCCCAGAGCAGCCAGGCAGGTGAGGAGGAAGTCAGTGGCCCTTTCCCCCTCTCTCCTGCTCCATCTCCCAGCCCAGCATGGTCCCCGGCTGCGGGACAACCCCGCTGCCAATGCCGTCCTGCTGGGGATGTGTTGGGAGAGTCTCCTTCCTCTTCCCTCTGGCACGGAGGCAAATCCCATCCTGTCCTTGTCCTTCCTCCCCCAGATAAGGAGCTGAGAATGGAGACCAGGGAGAACAAATCCCTGCAGCAGAACCTCATGGAAGAGGCCATTTTGAGCAGCTCTACAGTGCAGGAATCCAACAGGGAGAAAAAGCAACAGAGGTCCGACAGGAGGAAGGACTCCAAACCCATCCCAGGGTGCTCTGAGGAGGAAAGACCCACCCTGTGCCAGGAAAGTGGACAGAGCTTCAGCCAGAGCAACACCACTGTCCAGCACCAGATGATCCACTCTGGGGAGAGGCCCTACGAGTGTCCTGGGTGTGGGAAGAGGTTTCAGACCAGCTCCAATCTCCTCAAACACCAGCGGATTCACACAGAGGAGAGGCCCTTCCGCTGCCCGACTGCAGGAAGGGCTTCAAGCACAACTCCACCCTCATCACGCACCGGCGCATCCACGCTGGGGAGAGGCCCTACGAGTGTGGGGAATGTGGGATGAGCTTCAGCAATAGCTTCAGCCTGATCCGCCACCAGAGGATCCACACCAGGGAACGGCCCTACAAGTGTGAGCAATGTGGGAAGAGCTTCAGCCAGCTCTCCAACCTGATCCGCCACCAGAACATCCATGCTGAGGAAAGGCCATACAAGTGTGGGGAATGTGGGAAGGGCTTCAACCAGAGGTCCCAACTGATCATCCACCAAATGATCCACACTGGGGAGAGACCCTACAACTGTCTTGAGTGTGGGAAGAGGTTTCAGACCAGCTCCAGTCTCCTCGTGCACCAGCAGATTCACACAGAGGAGAGGCCCTTCCGCTGCCCCGACTGCAGGAAGGTCTTCAAGCGCAACTCCACCTCATCAGGCACCAGCTCATCCACACTGGGGAGAGGCCCTACGAGTGTCCCCAGTGCGGGAAGAGCTTCTCAGACAGCTCTCACCTGAGCCAACACCAACAGAGGCACCCGTAAGGGAAGCCCTGCGAGTGCCCCGACTGTGGGGAAAGCTTCCTGCACTGCTCCAACTCCATCCCCCATCAGGGGACCCACATTGGGAAGACACTGGGCTGGTGGTCCTTTAGTTTGGTGGTCCCTAATATTCTTTTGGTTCATCTTCATCACTTTAAAACCAGCAAAATTGGACTGAAAATCAACAATTTCATTAAAGCCATCTCAATGCTCGCTTTTTACTTGTGTTTCTAAAGAATGTGGGACTCTGAGTGTTACTTGGGAGGATTTGAGGGTCTTTGATGTGGTTGTCTCCATATCTTATCGCTCAAAGAGACAAGAGGGTTTGATCTGTCACCTCAAAAACACTCATTGCCACTGAAAACTACTTAATCCCACCCCAAAATTATTTAATTCCTCAGCCCCTCCGTGTGAAATGGGGTTGGAAAGGGGTTGGGAAAAGTGGGATGCAGATCAGGAGGGGTGAGGTGAGCATTGGGTGGAGCAGGATGGGTGGGATGGGGATTGGGAGGGGTGGGATGGGAGAAATAGGGCCTGGGAAGGGGGTCTTGATGTCCAGGAGAGCTGGGATGGGTTTGGGTGGGGATTGGGAGCGTGTGCTGAGGTCTGGAATGAGACAGCCACATGTGTGGGATGATGAAGGGAAGGGGAACCCATTCTTGAGTGAGTTTTTGGGTATTCCACGTTCTTGAAGGGATTTTGGTGCATCCCAGGTTTCTAAGGTGGTTTTGGTATGGTCACTGCCCCAGCCACTGCAGCATCTGGTCCAGCCCCAAAGTGGCTGCCAAGCCCCTGGCACCCTGAAAACCCCACCCGTGAGAGAGGCCAGATCAGGTGAGGCTGTGACACAGGTGTGACACTGACACGTCCCATGGCCCTGGAGCTCACAGCAGCTCCGATGGTGCTGGATCCAAGGCTCTGACTGTGGATCTCTCTCTCCCTTCTCCTGACTTCCTCTTGTCAAAATCTGGATAACTTGAAGTTGCAGGGTTTAGAGTTTTCTGAGTCAGTGCTTTGTGAAGTGCCTTACCATAATTCCAGGTTTAATAGAAGTTATAAGCGAAGTTAAATACTATTCCTCTGTAAATGGTTAAGTCATAGTTTCTAAGTTCGGATAAATACTGTCAAGTGCTGTTCTTTTGCTAAATTGTGAAGCTGAAGGTGTAAGTTAAGGTTCGGGTATAAGTCAAGTCCTGTTAAGTTGGAGCTCTGTGATGCTTTTAGGCCGTGTTCCTTTTATCCTTGCCCTCACTGTGCTCTTGTCACACACACTGGGACAGTCCTCAGTTTGTTTCTGGTTTGATTGCCTGGATTTTGTTTGGTTCTGTTGTTGCTTTCCTTCCTTGGTGTGCCTGAAGTGTCCAGTCATGGACAGAGTGACTCTTGCAAGGAATTTTGTCATGCCTCACCACCTGTGCTCCTAACTGGTGATTTTTGTCAAATATGCTAATCTGCTAAATTTATAGAACTCTATTCACCCTTTGGGGGTCTGGGTGTTTTGTGGACATTTTCCATATCTGCCCCTTGGAGGCCTCCAATAAAGATCAGCCTTTCTATTACCTCCTCTATAATATTATCTCCAAGGCTGTTACTTTATTTCTGGGTTCCTGAAGGCATCAACACAGCCGGGCCTCATGGCACCAGGAGAGCTCTGTGACACAAGGACATCTTGGGGAACCAAGTGTCAACTGCAAACACAGCGGGGCCTCATGGAAGCCAGGTGCCCCTTGGATAGTGCCAGGGCACGTGGAGCTCAGTGTCCACTGTGACACAGCACAGCCCCACGGAACCCAGCAGAGCATTGTGACAACAGGGAATCTCATGGATGCAAGGCTCTACTTGGGCAAAGTGGGGCCTCCTGGGACACAAAGCCTTTTCCACGTGCCTCCCTCGCCTGGCTGTGGTGTCCTTGTTTGTCAGCAGTGGTTTATTTGCCCACCTGAAGCCCCCCTCCATCTCCTCCCCATCCCTGGATCTGGCCCTGTCAGTTCTGTACTCGCTGGTGCCTCCAGCCCTGAACCCCCTCATCTCCAGCCTGAGGGATAAGGAACTCACGGAGTCCATGAGGAAACTGCTGGCTGGATTTCAGAAGCAAAAACCTGCCTCTTTTCTTCTGCAGAACCTTCTGAAAATAATTTATTTCAATCTCAGTCTTTGTGTCCTTTTTTTCCATTTCTGCATTTTTTTAATACATTCCTACTGTTATGTTTTCCACAAACGAATTTCACTACTCACAGCATTTCTACATGAGTATCTGCCATTATTCAGTATCTCAATGACTTTCAAAAGCTTTGTTCCCTATGCATCTGAATAAAATAATGATCTTTTGCAGATGTGAAGGAAAGAGGCTCGCAGCAGAGCCAGCACAGACAGGGACAATGGCCCCGGCTCTTTCCACATCTGCTCTTCCCAGCTCCACACTCCCCTTCCCAGCCCTTCTGTGGGTGCAAGGCCGGAGTGCTCGGGCAGTTTGGTCACTGTCCTGCTGCATGTCCGTGCTGAGACCATCCTCCTCAGCAAGGGTCTCAAAAAGCAAAGGCCACAAGTGTAAGGACAGAAATAAAAACTGAGATCAATTCTCTACTTCCCATCAGCAGACAATGTCCAGCCACCTCCTGGCAGGAAAGGATGGAGTACATGTACTTTGTGCTTGGTATGAGAGATGTCTCAATAAAAGACATCCACAGCCCTCACCTCCACTGCCATCGCCCTTCTTTTCCCTCAGTTTATTGCTGACCATGACATCACAAGGAATGGGAAATGCCTTGGGTCAGTCCAGCCCAGCTGTCCCCTCCCTGTGTCCTCAGGAACACTTTCCCACCCCCAGCCCATTGGATGGGGGGTGTCAGACATGCCCTGGGCAGAGGTCAGGGCAGGGCTGGCCATGTCAGGGCAGAGCCAGGGGGGCAGCGAGATGGGAGTGTGCAGCAGCTGTGGGACAGGGCAGGAGAAGCTGTGCTGGACGTGGCCAAGGGCCCTGGCAAGGCTGGCAGTGCCCAGGAGAAGCCAAGTCTTGGTGTCCTGGGGCACAGCAGCCTCTGTGCCACCAAGGGCTGTGAGGAGACACCTTGTCCTGAGGCCCTGGGGCCTCCTGGCACAGCCCCAGCAAGGCTGGGCACTGTCAGCCCCTTGTGCTGCCCTCAGCATCCCCCTCACATCCCAGTGGCCTCAAGGATGTGCTGGAAGGAGTCCCTGGGGAGCCTTGGTCAGCAATGGCCCTGGGGGGCTCCTGAATGCTCCCAGGGACTGCAGGTTTTTCAGAGGACTTTGGGGTTTGCTTTTTCCTGGGAGTCTTTGAGAGGTTTGTGCAATAATGGCCTCCAATTATCTGCTTTAATTAGTCCCTTGAGATTCTTAGCCTGTAACAACACTCAGTGGGGCTCATTAATGCTTCAAGGTACTTGAGTTGTTTTAAGGTACTTGGTGTTTCCCTTTCAAAATTGTCTCTATGAGAAAAATTGGGTAATCATGGCCTTAGTTATCTACCTTAATTAGTCCCATGGGATTCTTAGTCAGTAGAAATAATCAGTGGGGCTGATTAATACTTCAGGATACTCAAGAATTATTAAGGAACTTCTTTTTGACACTGAGTCTGAGAGGTTTGTGCAACCATGGCCCCAATTATCTGCTTTAATGAATCCCTTGAGAGGCTTTGCATTGACACTCAGTGAGGTTCATTAATGCTTTCAGATACTCAAGGTGTTTAGGGACTTTGAATTTTCCTTCCCTCACTGAGTCTCTGAGAGGTTTTTATACAGTCCTGGCCTCCATTTCTATCCTTCATGGACTCCATGAAGAGCCTGTGTTGGGGATGGACCTCTGTGGGACCCATTGAGGCATCGAGATACTTTGGGGTTTTCTTCTGACTTTCACTCCTGGAAAGGTTTGTGCAACCTCCTCTCAGGCCCTGAGGTTCCAGGGCTCAGCACCAAATCCACCATTAGACTCATTAGGAGAAAGCAAGTCCTGACAAACCATGGCTGTGCCTTGAGTTCCCTCTGGTCTGGTGCCATTCATTAGGAAGTTTTCCTGCTGCAGTTATGGAGAAATATTTCAAAGAGCTTCTAAGAAATATGTATTCCTATTTTCAAGGGTGTATTTCATTACTGTTCTCATTACACAAAAGGTGATTGCAGCATTCTGTGGTTGATACTGAACCAGGGTCTCCCAAGGAGGTCTGGCCTGCTCAGAGAAGCTGTGCTTTGAGGTCTGACCCAGTGTGGACAACCTTGCTCCACATTCCCAAACCACATCCTATCTCTTCTCACTCACCTGGGACCTGCTTTCCTTGGAGACCAGGCTGCACTTAGCCAGAGAAGGATTTTGTTCTTTTCTTTTTGAAGCAATCTAAAACTCCTGAGTTTCCCCAGTGAAAACAGAAACCCTCCTCAAGTGTGTGCCAAGCCCAAGGTGCCACCAAGAGCACTGCAGCCCTGCCCTGGGCCAGGAGTGAGGGTGGATCATCATCCCAACCTGCCCTGGGCCATTGCAAGGGGCTGTGGCCATGGACACTGCACTGACCCCACTGCTGGCTTTGGATCCCTCATCCCTTCAAGTTTCCTTGGAAAGCACCCCAAGGACCCATTTCTGCAGCCAGGTTCCATGGCCAGGGGGGATGTGGGGGGCTGCAGGTGGTCAATGCCCCATCCCTGGAAACATTCAAGTCCAGCTGGGACAGGGCTCTGAACAACCTGATCTGGTGAAAGATGTCCCTGCTCATCCCAGGCCTGGACAAGAGGCCTGAGTGAGGCCTGAACAGCAGGCCCTGAGCCAAAGGTGACCTCTGCATCAACCTTCCAACCAAAGGTTATCTTTGTATCTGCTCACTAATGAAATATGCATGGTCATTAGCACTGTGTGAGATGTATCCACTCATTAGTGAAACATGTATTGACCTTTCTGTGTTTAGAAGCCGGACAAGGCCATGAAATCTGACATCTGGCCTTGTTTGGGGCTGGATGGTCAAAGTCACCTCCCTTGGTTCCTCCTTGGGCCCTGGCCAGGCTTTGGGAGGAACCCAAGAGGAGGATGAAACCAGATGTTCCTGCACTAGAAGTGCTGTCAGTTTGTTTATTCAGCACTATCAGAGCTGGGCCCTCTCACAGCCAGGTTGGAGCCTCACCTGTGGCTGGAGGCACCTGCAGGAATTCCCAGTGTCCGGGAGTGGCTCTCCAGTCCTTGGCTGGGACAGCTTCCCCCAGCTGATGTGTGGATGTGGGTGATGGGAAAGTCTGAGGGGAACTGGTGATGGATCTTTCTCAATCCCTGCAGGCAATCTTTGGTAGTGATGGTTGGGTGCATTGCTGAGCTGCTCCTTTTGTGCTCCTTTGCTGCTTTGAGCTGTAGTAAATGACACTGATTCCTTCAGGTGGTGTTTGTGTCTTTGGTACTGACCCTGCCCACTGGTAGATTAAAACTGGTGAAGTCTCGCCAGATCACCACAAAATGTCACTTTATAAATGTAAATAAGGAATCAGTCCTATCCAAAATTCCTGGATGGGAAGCCCTTCCCTAGAGCTCGCTGGCTCTGGAGTGGGCTGAGGTTGGAGCACTGTGTGAGCAATGGAGGAGTCAGGTAAAAGAGGCTGAACTGCTGGATGTGTAAAATGCATCTAAAAATTGCATATGGAAAAAGGAAAAGAACTTGTGGGTTTGGGAAGATGAGGATGGATTTTGATAACAGCACATTGGAAACAGCACCACAGAAGGAAGAATTGGTTTTGGAATGCTCCCACATGGAGTGAGAGAAGGAAGGTTTAAATCTTGAGCTCAGGTTTCTTTGTGCAAGTGAAATATAGTATTATAATTATTATTAATAATAGCTCTTTTAAAATATACAGTGATCTTATTTTTTTAATTTAATTTTAAGTCAATAATGTGAAAGAATGCTGACAATACAAATTTGTTAGCTTTGGCTACTCTTGTAACACTAAATACCAGACAGAAAAGAACTGGCCAATACCCAAATATCAGTGGTAAACTTTGCAAATTGTAGAATAGGAATAAAGGAGGAAGGGAAGAAATTGGCTGTTTTTATAGGATTTGCTGATACTGTGATGTGGAATGCTTTGTCTGTTCCAGTGAAAAATACAGTGATTAAGGCTGCTGGGTTTTTCATATACTTGACTATCCATGAGCTGCAGGATTGATTGAACGGGTGAAGAGGGTTAAAAGAGCGGTTGAAAAAATGAGATGGGAACCTGTCCCAATGGAGAACCCATCTCCCAGATGTGCTCCATACCCTTAACATGGGCCCACTGGGGAAATGGAAACTCTCTGGATGTGCACAGCTGCACCCCGTTTGCAAATACAACCATGGACAGTGAGACTTGGACTTCCTGGGAAATTGTTCTGGGTGTGATGGCTCCTGACAGGGCCACCCCAAAGGCTGCAGGGCTGGACCTTCATGCATTAGAATTAATTAGGATAAATAAGAAGCAAATGAGAGTTTTCAGTATAGGAATACTGATTCAGGTTCCTCCAGGACACTTTGGTTTGATCACTGCTTGTGCAGCTTGGCCTTGAAAAGTGTTCATATCATGGGAGGAGGAATTGATTCAAATTATCTAGGAGAAGTTAAATTAATTCTGTTAATCAACAGTGAACAAGATTTCATTGTTCAACCCTATGACAGGGTAGCATGAGTATTGATATTGTCATTTTTAAAACAATTGTGAAAGAAAGAGATCCACCTCCAGTCAGCACTGTTGGTAGAGATCGAGGGTTTGGATCCAGCAGTCCTAATAATGGAGCCAGAGTGTGGGTGCAGAGGCCAAACAGCCCTCCCAAGCCAGCTGAGGGAACAGCGCTGGGGAAAGACAGAACTGTTTGAATCCTGAAACCTGGGCAGGAACAATGGGAATATGTCCCTTCATATTCCCATTGTGTGTTCTATGCCAGAACAAGTCAGTGCTGTGGGATACTGTTTTAGAGATCCTGCCAGACCAAATCTCCCTGTTTGCCCCAACAGCCCCTTTGGAAAATGCTCTGACTCACCGGGCTCCATGTGAAGGCTGATGTGACACTGAGGGACTTCCACATGAATTCCAGCCAGGAGCCTAGGTTCCTGCCAGGGACTGGGACCTGGAACCTCTCCAGCCACAGGGGAAAGCACCCCACCAAGCCTTGTTACCCACAGAGACCACGGGAAAGCTGAACAGCAAAGGACCTTGGGGGCAATATTCTGGAATTAAAAAGGCACCAGCTCCATGGACAACAGAATTATTGTTCCTAATACGAATGAGATTGAAGAAAAAGAATGAGCAACCTTGTCACTGAAGTACTGCTTATATCTGTAAGCTGCATCTTGTTAGTCAGCCAGAATCTTTGTTTGCCAGAAACACCTCGAGTTTCACCAAGGGATTAGTCATGAAAATACTTATGAGAATGTAAAGATCAAAGTAGCCAAAATACTCAATGTAACTAATTGCTGGGTATGTTCTCAACTAATGTTGGGAGGAATGGGGTTCCCTTGGAGGACCCACCCTACGGATTGCCCACAACCCTGTCAATGGGCTCTGACTCATGAGGGAGCCAGTGCAGGGAGAGTTACAGAAAACTGTGCTGTGGAACATGGGAATACAATTAGCAGCTTTAGAGGATTCACAAGGATTTCCCTTCAGGAGAAACCAAACCCTGTTATAGTTAGAGGCCACAATGTGGAAGGATTTCTGTGCTTTACCATCACTCACAATGTCCATAGAACTCGGGGTGCTGGAGCTGGTCAGTGTCAGTGTGACACCAGTCCCAGCTGCAGGGCCACTGTGAAACTCCTCTGGCCCAAAGGCACTGGGGACACAACAGCAGCACAGGGAGGAGCCCTGGATCCATCATCAGCACACAGTGGGAAATGGGAAATCAGACCTTTGAGCAAGAATAAGATGCATATAGAATCTAGCAAATATTAACCACAGGCTTACAACACAGGATGAAACTTGTCAAGAAATAGGGAATAAAACTTGCAGAAATGAAGGACAGATTGTGCTAAAACCAGTGAGGGAGTTGCTGAAATGGCTGAAAAGAGACTGTGCATGCCTAGACGAGAAAGGTGAAAAGGGCACAGCGATGAAGATGTCCAGCCTTCATCAGGGGACCACTAAGGGAGATGTGGAGCCTTCCTCAGTGCCACCACCAGGGTGCTGTGCCTGCACCTCATCTATGCGAATGATAGTAATGAGTTCTAAGAAATAGTTTACATAACCCCACATTTCCTAAGGAAAACTATGAATCTGCATAAAGTATAACCATATATTGTAATCTGCTGTGTGCAACACCAAAGTAAAATTATATATTCAGTAAAACTATGTGCTTGGCTTTAGCAACAAGAAAAAAGAAGCAAGGTAATGCACCTAATCATTATTATAGAAGAGAAAGGACAGGGATTGAGAAAGATCCATCACCAATTTCCTAAATACTCCACCATCATCCAGAGTCTGCAGTCGCTGGGGAGCCCCGTTTCACAGCAAGGACCGGGAGAACCGATCCAAGCAATTGGGAAAATCCTGCGTGGTGAATCCACCCATAGATGAGGTCTCTGAAATTGTTCTGAAAGTGAGTCCAGCTTTTATAGGTTCAAATCAGCAAGTCAAAGTGACTTGATTATATTTTTAGCACATAAACATCTGGATCTCATGGCACTTTTCCTGACCAGGAGGGTCCAGGACTTGGCCAGATCCCAGTCCTCAGCTTGGAGGGTTTCCCCTAAAATATCCTACAAGCCTCTATTGATGTCAGAAATGTTTCTTGCAGATAACTACACAAGATTATGTGAAAGTTTCTAAAGCAGCCGGTTTGGTGTTAAACAGCTGGCCTAAGGATCTCAGTCATCTATTTTTAGCTAAATAAAACTGATGGTGCTAGTCACATAATACCCAGGGCTCGTCTTGTAAGTCAGCTCTGGCTGAGGCCAGCCACTCAGGCCTAAGCACATCAGAAGCTGAAGTGACCATGACTGGGAATGGCAAAAACACCCACTGGGACTGGCCCAGAGGCCCCAGGACTGCTTGGCATGGATCACCTCAGGAGACAGTATTTCAGGGAGCCCAAAGGACTTTTGGGAGAGCTGAAATAGAGACAGAGGGAATTGCACAGCTGAATCCCTTGCCTGGGCTCCCAGAGGACCCTTCTGCTGTGGGGCTGCTGAGGCTGGAGGAACAGCAGGTACCCATGGCCACCCCAAAACAGGGCCCCGTTGGCAACAGGGCACCGACCGGGACTGCGGGACCCCATCCCTGGGATGAGTCAGGAACTGGAGAGCTGGGAGTGCTCAGCCAGAGCTGCTGAGCCTTCAACAGTCCCACATGGGCAGAGCATGAGGCCAGTGGGGAGTGGCCACTGACAGCACTGTGGGGGCCTGAACCAAGTCCCAGCCCCACTGAGAGCGGCTGTGCCGGACACCCTGGAACTCCAGGACCAGCTGGAGTCTGATGCAGCCAAGTGGTGCCACCATCGACGTTCCTTTCTTCCCCCTCAGAAAGGACACTGGGAAGCTGGGGAAGTGGGAATGAAAGGAGTAGGGATGGTGGAAGCTGTGGAACAGCACTAAGATGAGGAATCCAAACTCCTCTGAGGAAGGAGGGCATAAATCCCTGGTGTCCAGCATCCTGCCTGGGAAATTTGTTCCTAGAATTAGCAACATGAAACCATCCTCCAATTCTCTGGATTGTGTCCTGACCCACTAAAACCTTTCCACTGGACTAAACTTCTGAAGTGGAACTGATGGAGGAAACCTGAACCCTGAGCCATGCCAGGCTCAGTGCCCAGGAGCATCCCCTGGTGCTGCTTAACACCGGCTCTGCAGGAACTGGGGATGCAAACAGGACAAACTTGAGCATCTCCCACCATCAGATACCTCAGAGGATACACAGCAACACAGCCATGACTCTCCCAAAGTGGATTCAGGAATGGCATCCCTAATGCAGCCATTAGATCCAGATCTACCCAGATCCCTTTGGTACTCCTGCTTTTGGTGTCTCTCTGCCTCCTCTCCCTGCCCAAAGGAGGCTCCTCTCTCCCGTCTCCCTGCCCTGACAAGACAGTCACACAAATAAAGATGTGGGATTGCCAGGTGCTGAGGGGTTGTAGAAGGAGCCTTCTCCAGGTCTGGCCTGTTTCCAAAACCCACACTCACTCCTGCAGCAAGGAACCTCCTTGTTCACCCTCTCCAAGGGTGTCAAGCTCAGGAAGGGATTCCTGACACCCTGTCCAGCTGGGAGAGCTCCTCCAGATCAGGGGACAAAACCAAACACAGGAATGCTGTGGGGACTGGCATTGTGACATGGGGACAGCTGTGTTTATTTCCCACTGACAAAAATGTGGAATAGTGCCAGAGCTTGTTTTGATCTACATCAAACTTTGACAAACATCCCTCCTCCTGACAGTGACTCCTCTGCAGCTGCTCTGGGAGGTCTCCTGGGCAGAGTCCAGGAAGAGGAGATTTCACTGCTGCTGAGGTGCTCGAGGGAGCCCATTTCAATGCTCTGCTGAAGTCCAAGGACATTTTTTTTCCCCAAGGAGCAACGTTCCTTTCTGGCACTCATGGCCCCATGAGGGACATTATTCAGTTGCTGCTGTTGGGTGAGTTACAGCCACAGGGAGAGGGAGGAGGAGATGATCCCACCCATGGCTGCTGCTGGGTCCAGACATTCGGTGGGATAAAGCTGAGACAGAGCTTCAGCATCTCTCTCAAAATCACAGAATCACAAAATGGCTTGGCTCAGAAGAGATCTTAAAATTCATCTTGTCCCATCCCCTGCCATGGGCAGGGATGCCTTCCACTATCCCAGGCTGCTCTAAGCCCTGTCCAACCTGGCCTTGGACACTTCCAGGGAGCCAGGGGCAGCCAGAGCTTGTCTGGGCAAGCTCTGATCTCTGCCCAGCTGAGGAGGGACAGGACCTGAAGGAACAGCTGGAGCCAGGCCAGGGCAGGGCTGGACTGGAGATCAGGAAAGGCTTCTTCCCCTACAGGGGGCTTGACCACTCACCAGGCTCCCCAGGGAATGGTCACAGCTCTGAGGCTGCTGCAGCTCCAGAAGCCTTTGGACACCGCTCCCAGGGGTGCTTAGGCTGCGATTGTTGGGCCACCTGTGCAGGGCCAGGGCCTGGACTCCATGATCCCGCTGCCTCCCTCCCAGCTCAGCCCCTTCTGCAGTTCTCACCCTTGGGCTCAGCCTTTGTGTCTCCTCCAGGCGCTGGCAGAGCTCTTGGGGCTGGGGCAGGAGCGGGACAGCCCCAGCGTTCCCCTCTCTGTGACACCACAGTGGTGACAGCTCCAACGTTCCCTGCCTGGAGACGCTCCAAGGGAAGCGTCCAGAGCCACAGCCAGACAGCAAAACTGACCGGGCACTGAGCACCCCCGGCCTGGGCTGATGTGCATTGCTGTGCACACAGCTCGGGGAAGGTCCCCCTGGCCACCTCCACAGTGCCACAGGCAAGTGTCACATAGAGATACAGAGCTCTGCCCAGAGCTGACAGGGGGTGTTAATAAGTAAGAACCAAAAAACCCTCAAAAAACCTAACAAACAACAACAAAAACCCCATATCAAAATAGAGAAATCCCACCCCGCAAAAAAAAAAAAAGGACCAAGAAAAACAATCTCAAAAAAACTCCACAAAGAAACAACAAAACAAACAATGAAAAATAAAAACAAACAAACATCAAACCACAAATTAAAAAAAACCAAGCAACCCCAAAAATAAAACCAAAGAAGAAAAAGTACTTCCCCCCAGCAGAGCTGTTCCATCTTTAATACCTGCACACAGACAAGACATGGGGTTGCAAAAAATGAAGATTCATTTAGCACATTTGCAGGAAAAGCAGGTTTAGGACAGGCTTTCAGCAGAACTGTTCTCAGCTGAGTGAAAAAGGCCCCTTGGAAACGCAGACCCTCAGCCCACAGGGCAGAAAAGGGCTCTGAATTCCCCTCCCCTGGCACAGAAACCCTGTTCTCAGGCTGCTTCACACACAGGATTCTTCTGGAGGACTGTGGACAGTTGAGTGTCAGCTCTGCCTTCTCCACAATCTGTGCCCTAAAGCTGCCTGGGAGAAGAAATTTAGGCTCAGCTCTGGTGGCACAATCCCTCCTGGCCCAGGGCACAGCACCAGGAAGGTCTTTGTGTGCCAAGGCTTTGCTGCAGCCAAGGAAAGCTCCTGGCTCAGGGTCACCTTTCCTGCTCAGCCAGAGCCCTGAGTGCCCCAGCAGCAGCAGAGAATGGCAGCATTGGCACGGGCTGGCACAGGAGGGGGAGATTTCCCCCTCGAGAGAGAGAGGCTCATATTCCAGTTGTTGCATTCAGGCAGCTCCAGATGCCTCAGCTTTGGTTGCACAGCAGCTGGAAATGCAAGTGCAGGAGCTCTGTTCATGCCCAGCCACAGCAGGTGACAGCAAGGACAGGGTCCTGGCAGCGTGACATTTGCAGAGAGAGTCTTCAGCAAACACTGGGACTGGAACTCTGTGCAGAAAATGGCCCAGGGGTCTCTGCAGGGAGGCAAAAGGTACAAAGTTCCAGGTCTGGCCTTGCTATGCAGCACCAAAATGGTCCCTTTTCAGGGCAAGGTTCCATTGCCGGGTGCTCTCTGAGCCCCAGAGGAGAGCCCAGGGGGCCAAGGAACTGAGAGCGGGGACTGTGCAGGAGCCGGGCACAGCGAGAGAGCCCGGGCTG
This sequence comes from Hirundo rustica, assembly GCF_015227805.2. Classification (NCBI taxonomy): domain Eukaryota; kingdom Metazoa; phylum Chordata; class Aves; order Passeriformes; family Hirundinidae; genus Hirundo; species Hirundo rustica. Next base: position 36,234 of record NW_026690263.1, on the reverse strand, counting down.
AAGGTCAGCCCCGGGGCGGGCACGGACTGGGAGGGGGCAGAGCCCGGGGGGTCCCGCAGAGCCTCCCTGCTCCAAAGCCCCGCCTGCGCCAGCGGGCAGCTGCCGGGAGCCATGTGCCAGGGCCGGGCCGCAGGTGGGTGTTCCAAGTGCCTCCAGGGGAGCAGCTTTTTGTCCCGATCCGGGGGCATTCCCGCGGGGCTGGGGTCCCTGGGAAGGTGCACGAGGACAGGGTGGAAGTGGTTGGTTTGTGGATTTGTGTATTGGAACTTTTTTTTTTTTTTCCCTTTTGGTGGGGGGGTGATAGCTGGTTGGGATTTTAGTGTTTTTTGGGGAGGATGGGGGGAATGTTTTTTTCTGTGAGCTGCCCCCATGTGTTTGAAGCCCCGCGGGTGTGGGGAGTGTTCTGGAAAAAAAAGAGAGAGAGAGTCAGAGACTTGCTCTTTTTTTGTATGTTGCTTTATTATCAAGCTTGGCCTTGGGGGAGAGCTTGCTTGCTGTCTTGGCAACGCGGAGGAGAAGGTACACACAGCTTCGCTTCCCAGCAAAGCTGGGGACTCCCACCCCCCCTCACGGGCTTTTTCCCCTTGCCGGGGAGTCCGTTTCGCTTCACTGATCAGGGGTCATCCAGCGATGGGGGACTCCTTCTCAGGTCACGGCGACTAAATAGAGCTGCTTCGGCGGACCCCCGTACCTTTTGCACTAGTCTAAAGTGCGACTTCAGTCCTGGATTTTACTTTGGTTCTCTGCTTTTTAGAGTCTCTTGTTCTTGAGTTGTTCCCAGAATTCCAGTGTTCTTTTTATTTGCATATTCAGACACCATCCGGCGAATGGGAGCAGAGATACAGGTAATAAGGCGCAGCCCCGGCACGGGCGGGGCGGCCCCGGGCGGGCTGTGGGAGCCGGGAGCGGCCGCCCGGGCCCGGAGCCGCCGCCTTGGGCCGGGAGCCCCCCGGGCAGAGCTCTGTGCTCGGGGCCGAGGCCCGGGCGGCCCGGGGAGCGCTCGGCGGCCCGTGGGTCCCCAGCGCAGGCGGCTCCGTGTGGCCGGGCTCCGAGGGGAGCGGCCCGGGCCGGCCGTGGCCGTGCGGGGCCTGGCGGGGCTCGGGGGGCCGGGCCGGGCCGGGCAAAGGCTGAGGGAGAGCGGGGGAAGCGTTGGCACAGAGGCCCCGGGCTCCCCGTGCCCCCTGGCCACGCAGCCGGGCTCGGGGGCCACCTCGCTCAGAGCCAGCCCCGGCTGCGGGGGTCCCCGGGGGGCCCTGGGGAGGGGGCGGCTGGGGCTGACGGAGCTCTGTGCCCGGGGCTGGGCACAGCTGCCGAGGGAGCGCAGGATGCAGGGTCCCCCCGTGCTGGGGCTGCCTCTGCCCGCCTCAGGGGCTGCATTGTCAGCCCAGAGACACCTGGGGATCCCCTAGTACCACCAAGGCTGGGAGGGAAACACGGGAATGGGGGGAGCAGAAATGGGCAGTAGGAGAGCTGGGGGTGTTCCAGAAGCCTGAAGATGTTGGGAGCATGGACACAGGGGACCCACAGATATCCCAGGCCCGTGAAAGAGGGACCCCAGAGAGTGCTGACCCCTGGGACAGCTGTGAGGCCAAACTGGTGATCCGAGAGAAGGGGAACTACATGGATTCCCTTGAGCCACAGCAGCCCAGAGAGCAGGAACACGAATATAAATTTGATCCGCAGTAACCCAGACAGGGGAGGGATCCAGGACCCCAAAGTGGAGGGACCAGAGAGGGAAAACTCATGGTTGGGTGTTTTTGCTGATTCTTGGTCATTTGTGTATTTTGGTGGATTGAATCTTGGTAGTTTGGTGGTTTCTATGGGCAACAGATGCCTTGTGACTTCTAGAGATGGATTTGGGCAGGAGGAACCCCCTAACCCACTGTGCTCATACATTGTTTTTTTTTCCCAAACCAGGATTTCTCATTCCCAAACCTTGGCCAGATGGAGAGAGAGGCTGTGAGGAAGAGAAAGATGCCCCAGGGCAGCCAGGCAGGTGAGGAGGAAGTCAGTGCCCCTTTCCCCCTCTCTCCTGCTCCATCTCCCAGCCCAGCATGGCCCCCGGCTGCAGGACAACCCTGCTGCTGATGCCGTCCTGCCAGGAATGTCTTGGGAGAATCTCCTTCCCCTACCCTCTGGCACGGTAGCGAATCCCATCCCCTCCTTGTCCTTCCTCTCCCAGACAAGGAGCTGAGGATGGAGACCAGGGAGAACAAATCCCCACAGGAGAACCTCGTGGAACAGGTTTTGAGCAGCTCCACGGTGCAGGAATCCAAAAGGGAGGAAAAGCCCCAGAGATCTCACACACAGGGGCTCCAAACCCATCCCAGGGTGCTCTGAGGAGGAAGGACCCACCCTGTGCCAGGTAGGTGGACAGAGCTTCAGCTGGGGCTCTGAACTGGTGGTCCCTGAACAGCCTCATGATGGGGAGAAGCCCCACAAGTGCTTGGAGTGTGGGAAGAGCTTCAGCTGGAACTGCCTCCTGATCAGCCACCAGCGGATCCGCACTGGGGAGAGGCCCTATGAGTGTCCTGAGTGTGGGAAGTGGTTTCAGACCAGCTCCAATATCCTCCAGCACCAGCACGTTCACACAGAGGAGAGGCCCTTCTGCTGCCCCAGCTGCGGGAAGGGCTTTAAGCACAACTCCCACCTCATCAGGCACCGGCGCATCCACACTGGGGAGAGGCCCTACAAGTGTGGGGAATGTGGGATGAGCTTCAGCCAGAGCTCCAGCCTGATCTGCCGCCAGAGGATCCACACCAGGGAAAGGCCCTACGAGTGTGGGGAATGAGTCATTGAAAACCGATATAGTCACGGACAAAGACCCTCTAACTAATTAAAGTTAGAAAGTGGTGTGTTTATTCACCAGCGGGCGGCCACGCCTTTCGGAGATGACTCCCGTGCTGCCCGTCGGTGAATAAACATACCACTTTCTAACTTTAATTAGTTAGAGGGTCTTTGTCCATGACTATATCGGTTTTCAATGACTCAATTTGGTGAGCCTGGCAGGAGAAGGTTCTGCTTGGCTGTGAGACCAGCTCGGGTGGAGGACCCCCTTGGGCGCACCCAGGATATTCCTGGAAGAGTGGGCTCCGCTGCTCGACCTGTTCATCCAGCAGCAGACAAGAACTCCTGACTACTAAAACTCCGGACAAAAAGTTATGTTTAGAAAAAATTGGAACAGTTTGAACAGAGACCTGTAAGGCGTACGCATGGTCAGGAAAGGCTGTTGGTAAGTCGTGGGAGACGTCCCACACACAACTTGTGCCTCTGTAGTGTGCTTGCAAGCTTGATTGGTATCTGGGCAGTTGTACTTGGTTGACAGCAGAGAAAGCTGTTGAGCTGTAGTACCGGGCTGTTGAGGGCTCGGATTGTTGTTGCTGGCAGAAGGGGATTTTGCCATTTGCTGTGCCATAGAGGGCTCAGTTTGCTAGAATCCGGGGCTACCAATTGTAAGGGCAAATCCTGATTTGTGGTTGTTACACTGTGTGAATGCATCCTGACTGTGAGAACGATTGTGAGAGAGTTTGTTGAGACGTGCTACCAGCACAAAGTGATTGAGGAGTTTGGACCCGCGGTTCCGTTTTCGAGCGACTGAAACGGCCGGGGAAAAACGAAGTGAGTGGGGTGTATGAAAACCCTTAAAGCCCCTCCCTGCTGTGACTGTGGTGTGTGTGTTTTGGTTATTCACTGTAACTGTATTTTTCAGGCAACATCCATCTTGTGTTAAAAGTTTTAAGTGCAGCACATGCTGAGGTTGAAGAGTTGATTAGCCTCTGAGAGCTGAGGCATGAATGTTTTTGAAGTAGATTGAGGACAGACAAAGGACAGGACCAGTTTGGCAAGAAGGAACAGAAACCCTTGACAAGAGCTTAGTTGTGATTTTAGGTATGGAGACTGTGTTTGTAGATTGTTGGAATTAAAATAAGGGTAACTTCGGTCTGAGAACTCGATCTGGCCAGATGTACAAAAGGAATTCCTTTACCTAAGTGGTTTAGGCTTGACTCGTAGGAGTTTGTGAATTCAGCAAACTGGTGAATAGACAGAGGAAATAAGAAAATGTATTTAGAAGGTTTATATCAGATGTCTGTTGGGAGACTAGTGGCTCTGGATTAGCAACAATGGGCTGTGGAGAATTTAGAAAGTCAAAAAGAAGTGAATGGAATAGCTTGTCTTTTTGGGAATTTTCCTGCAGCTTTTGGTGCATCTAGAGGTTGTCACTGTGCCTGGGTGCTTTTGCAGTGTAAAATTTGTGCAGGACGTTACTATTGTTCTTCTGATAACAGATACAGAGAATTTGCCCAGTGTAAGGAACAGCTCCTTGATCAAGCTGATTTAGAGCGAAGATTTTAACACATTTAGTAAAACAATTCCTGTTTCAACTCCAGCTCCACCTTTAACTCCAACTCCATCTTTAACCAAAGCAATTTCTATTTCAAATCTGTCTCTAGCTCTAAGCACAGCTGAATCAACTCTTGATTTCTATTTCAAGTTCAGCTTCATCTTCTATTTTATCCCCTACTCCGAGTACTCCACTTACTCCTAAATTTCTCCCACTGCCCAGCAGTGACAGTGAGGAAGAGGAGCCCTCTCCAAAGGTTCCTACAGCATCCCGGACTCAGAAACAAACCAAAGAAGAGAACATCACAACGGGGAAGCAGTGGTTGCTCATGTTAAGAAAAACTTAAGATGGACTGGAGGATCTTACCCTAGGAGACCCTCTAGTTATAATGAAACTAGGGAACAAAGAAAAAAAAATAAAGTTTTTGATAAACACAGGGGCAACATATTCAGTGTTAAATAAAGATTTAATATGATTATGTTCTGGCAAAAGGGGTAACTGGCCAATCTGAAAAACCTATTTTTGTAGACCATTGAAATATAAATTTGGGAAACAATTGGGAATTCACAGGTTTTTATATCTGCCCAATGCTTCATCAGCACTTTTGGGCAGGGATCTATTGGAACTATTAGAGGTAAAAAACAACAACAACAACAACAAAAAAATTAAAAATGGAGAGATTACTTTGGAGGTTGAGGACCAACAATATGTGGAATTGTTAAGCTTGATGTAGATAACTAATGAGGCTAAAGTTAAAAGTGAAGGTGAGATTTACAGGAAAATAATAGATTAGGTATTTTCTGCGGTTTGAGCTTCTAACATACCAGGAGAGTAAAGAATGCACCCTCAGAGCAAGTTAAGTTTAAAAAAAAGAAAACAACTAGTTAGAGTTAAGCAATACACCCTGAAGAATAGTTAAGGGATTAGCCTAGTGATTGATTTTTTTTTCCCTGTTAAAAAGCCTGATGGATCATAGCTGTTAATAGGATAACTGAGGATTTATACCCAGTGCTTCCCAACCCTTGCACTTTGTTAACTTGTTTAACACCTGAACTAACACGGTTTATTGTTTTAGATTTAAAGGATGCTTTCTTTTGCCTTCCTCTCCATAAGCCAGCCAGAAAATGTTTGCATTTGAATAAAAAACTCAGCTCACATGGACAATGCTTCTGCAGGAGTTAAAAAAAAAAAAAAAAAAAAAATTGCCCACCTTGTTTGGAGAACAACTAGCAAAAGATCTGGAATCCTGGGAAGCTCCATCAGGAAGACAACTGTTACAGTATGTGGATGACCTTCTGATAGCCACCAAAACTCAAGAGGCATGTCTGGAGTGGATGGTAAGCCTCCAAAACTTTTTGGGCCTACAGGGGTATCGCATACCCCAGAAGAAAGCCCAGATGGTGAAGCAGACAGTTATTTACTTGGGCTACGAGGTTAGTGCTGGACCAAGAACCTTAGGACAGGATGACAATGAAGCAATATGCCAGACCCCAAAACCCCAGACAGTAAAAGAACTGAGAACTTTTCTAGGCATGACAGGCTGGTGCAGACTGTGGATTTCTAACTATGGGTTGTTTGTTAAACCTCTGTATGCCCTGATCACGGAAGGGAGCAGGGATCTCCAAAAGAAGCAACTCGAGCCTTTGACCAGCTAAAGAAGGCCCTCATGTCAGCTCCAGCCCTGGGACTTCCAGACGTGAGTAAACCATTCTTTTTGTTTTCACATGAGAAGCAGGGGATTGCCTTGGGAATACCAGCACAAAACCTGGGCCCGTGTCACAGGGCAGTCGCCTGAGCAGCTGCATGCAGCAGCTAAGGAACGGCCAGGGTGCCTCAGAGCCATTGCAGCAGTGGCAGTGAACACCCAAGACGCACCCAAGTTCACCCTAGGCCAGATGTCCGTGCTAGTATCCCACACAGTGTCTGCAGTCCTAAAAGTGAAAGGGGGACATTGGCCCTCCCCACAGAGATTCCTGAAGTACCAAGATTGAGATTGTGGTAACTAACATTGTGAATCCAGCTTCCTTCCTCAGCAGGGGTATGGGAGAACCAGTAATCCATGACTGCCTGGAGGCCATCGAAGCCACTTACTCCAGTTGCCCAGATTTGAAGGATACCCTGCCTGAGAATACTGAGACCTGGTCCACCGATGGAAGCAGCTGTGTCATCAGTGGGAGGCATGCTGGGTATGTGGTTACCATGAGCAGAGAGGTCATAGAGTCTGGACCATTACCAACCAACACCTCGGCACAGAAGGCTGAAATAACTGCCTTAACTCAGGCTTTAGAGCTGGCAAAAGGAAAGAAAGTTAATATCTACCCAGAGTTAAGGTATGCATTTGGGGTAGTTCATGCACTTGGAGCCGTCTGGAAAGAAAGAGGACTGTTGAATTGACAAGGAAAGAAGTATTAAACATGCACAAGAGATAATAAAACTCGGAGGCAGTCCAGCTACCTGAAAAGGTAGCCATCATGCATATCAAGGCACACCAAAAAGTGAGCTCTGAATTGGAGGAAGAAGACAAGCTGGCGGACAGAAAGGCAAAAGAAGCAGCTAAAGGTGAGGTAACTGTTGAAACTGTTGAGGCAGCCTTAATTCCAGAGGAGCAAATTTTCATTGAAGGTAAGCCAAAGCACAGTATAAAGGACAAGAGGGGTGGGCTATTACAGATAAAAGGAAAGGAAGACTTGTATTCCCCTCTTACGTGCTATAGTCATTAGTGAAAGAGGAACATGAAAAACACATGGGGGAATAGATGATTTGTATAATTATTTGAAGGATAGAATCGTAGCTAGAAATTTGTAAAATATAGTAATTTAGGTGACTTGCCAATGTAGCCTCCAAACTAATCACAAAAATATTTTTAAACCAAAGCTTGGGCTAACTGGGAAAAATATGCACCTGGGCAGCAATAGCAAATTGATTTTTCAGAACTACTCAGGAAAGAAGGGCATGGATACCTATTGGTATTAACAGATACCTTTGAAGGGTGGCCAGAAGCTTTCCCTACCAGAACTGCCAAAGTGCAAGAGGTAACCAAAGCAGTCTTATAAGAAATAATACCATGCTTTGGAGTCCCAGCCACAATGTTTTTCGATAGGGGGCCATATTTTATTTCAAAATTGTACAGCAAATTAAGCAGCAAATTATAAAACTGGGGCTCAAACCAGAGAACTAGATGGACCAGTACATGATGTATAGCCTGGGGATTATGTATACATTAAGTCTTTTTCAGAAAAAACTGTGGAACCATAGTGGGAGAGACCATTCCAAGTGCTCCTCATCATCTTTAACACAATCAAGATCAAGGAACAAAGCACCTGGATCCATCACTCACAAGTGAAAAAATCTCCTGAGAAACTCTGGAAAGTTATACTGGGTGACAATGAACTAAAATTAAAACTTTCTTGGGAAAATAAATGATAAGTCTAATATAACAACTTCTTGAAAAATAAGAAAGCTTGTAATTGTAATGGGTAATCAAATAGGTATAGCCTGGAGAGTTGTGGCATTTATGACCATCACTATAGCCACAGCTAATGCAGCACCACTGCATTATAATGTGACTGGTAAATATAAGTGCCAAGGGAAAGCTTATGATTTTATCTCCTGTTAGGCTCTGATTCAGATGCTAAAAGTTACAAATGCAACTGTGTAAGTAAACTTAATTTAACTTGTCCATTTGTAACTTTGTCAAAACTGAAGAATGTGATTTTTCCTATTAGCACATGTTTTATAGAGGCAAACTTGACTACTGTTCAAGAAATATTGCCTGTGCCGTTAGAGATGAACTTAACTTTAGTTACACAATTATTGAAACACCATGGATTAAAGAAAAGGAAAAAAATTAGAAAGAAAGAGAACTTTGATTACAATGCATCATGACACAGAGACTATAAGGAGGGTATTTAAAAGTTAGTAGAAGGCCCATCCCATCATTGGTGGGATGTGCTTTTGGGGTAGTCACCAGCTGCAACTGGTTAGCTCAATACCTTTGTTTATTTGATTATTCTTTTGTTTAATTTAGTTGGTGTAAGATTGATTTTGTTTGTTATATTTTTTTTTTTTTTAATTGGAGAATGCTGAAGCGACTAGCAGATTTAACTTTAATATTAAAAGCATATAGTACAGTTTTAAAGGACCCCTATCTCACAGTTTTGCTAGATGAAGAATTTACATATTAGTAAAAGAATTTACTAACTTTGTGTCCTGGTTTGGGACAAATTTGGGAGAAAACCCCTGCATAGGATCCCTCTAAGGAAGCAAACCCAAGTGGCTCCTCCCTCCAACTGGTCCGGTAAAAAAAAACTCTTTGGAGAAAAGTGGAAAAAACTATTTTACTAAACAAATGAAGTGCATACAAGTATAAAGAATGAATAATATGAAACAATAAAACCTCTCCTTCTGAAGTGAGATGGCAAATTGAGAAAGTCCTTGCCGTGGGTGGAGCTTGGCTCTCTCTCAGTCTCTCCTCAGTCCCAGTCCCTCCAGGCGCTGCTGGAAAATGCCGAGGTCCAGGCCCCGGTGGGCCGCAGGTGCAGCCCCCAGTGCTCCCCTGGGTTTTCAGTCCAGAGCAGGTTTAAACAGTTCCAAGAAAACGGAAAAAAAACAGTCCAGGGAACTTCTCTGCCCTAGCTAGCTGAAACTAACTAGAAGCAAAACAAGATCTCTGTCCTGCAGTCTCTCCAAGCCTCTGCGGAACACCCTGTCTGCAGAAGAATGTGGAGGAGTCAGGCAGTTTTCTCAAAACAAACTCCGTGCTTCTCCTTGCTCTTAGAACCAGTCTTAAAGGCACAGGACTCAATATACAGCACAAACAGAACAGACGATTGGGGATACAAGCATCATAAAGTTACCCTAGGACACTTTGATAAAGGAGTGGGGAAATGAGACATCGACTTTAAAGAGTTAAGATTTTAGCTAAGGGCTGGAAGCAATTTATATTGATCAAGATAGAAGTTAGATTAGTAAATGGTAGGTTAATGATTATTAGATGCCCAAGCTAGAGCTAACTGTTCTATTATGAGCTTGTTTATAGAAAAAGTGGAGTAAGTGAAGTGTCATAAGAACAGATTGAAACCAGTAAGAACAATGGCCAGCACCTGGACTTGGTATCAATCAGTCGCAAAGCAGGGGACCTTGGACAGTGCCAGAGGGTCACAGAGACCTGATGAAGACTCTCCTGACTTCATCCTTGGAGACCACTGACCCAACTCGAGACCACCGACCCAATTCAAGACAAGGATTGCACACGCGTGAAGGACTGATAGCCTCTTTTTAATAGAGAGCGGGGATGGGAGGTGCTGGGGTTATGCATATGTATTGTAGGTAAGATCTTGGAAAATAAATAGAGAGCAAAGAGCCTTGTTCGGGGTGGCCACGCCTTTCGGAGATGACTCCCGTGCTGCCCGCTGGTGAATAAACATACCACTTTCTAACTTTAATTAGTTAGAGTGTCTTTGTCTGTGACTGTATCGGTTTTCAATGACTCACACCCCTGGTTTTCCCTGCACTGTCCTGGGAGTGGAGACACCCAGGACCCTTGGAGCTCCCTTTCCTAAGTACAGGAACCCCGTAACCCGACCCATCCCACATCTACCCACCTCCAGCCCCTCCTTTTCTCAACCCTGGCACCCCCAAAGCCCCTTCCCTGCTCTCCCAGCTCTCCCCATTGCCCCTTTCCTTCAGCCGTGATCCCCCCATTCCCCAAATCTCCGTGTCCCCCCAGTTCTCCTCTCCCTGCGGTCCCTGCCCGTGGCACTGTCGGAGCCTGTTCATGTCCATGACCCTGGATGAGTCCGTGGGGCTGGAATGGGGCTCCGTGGGGCTGGGACACAATCCCGTGGGTCTCCATGGGTCCAATCCCTGCCCAGGTCTCCACATGCTGCAGGAGGTTTCTGGCTGTCACCTCCTGTCCCACAGGAGCGTCCGCAGATCCATCGGCTCGGCTCCGACCGCCAGGAATTCCTCTCCTTCCAGCTGGGATCCGAGAGATTCGTGGTGGCCGCCGGCGCTGCCCAGGTCACCAAGAGGCGCTGGGAACATGAGGAGATCCAGGCTGAGGAATGAACAAATCCCCTGGGGCACACCTGCCTGGAATGTCTCCGGAAACCTGTCAGATATGGGCGAGAGGCACTGGAGCCTAAAGGTGGGGAGGGTGGAATTCCCAGGGGAATGTGGGATTTGGAAATGAGGGTTTGGAAATGTGCGATTTAGGAGGGCAAAATTTGGGAACATGGGCATTCCCCTGGGACCTCCATGGATGGATCTCACTGCCATCCCATTCCCATGGAATTCCATGGGCAGATCTCATCCCCATCCCACTGCCATGGCAGCTCCAATCCGGTTCCACCCCAAACCCATCCTGGGGCTCGCCCTGTTCTTTGCCCTCCCCACCCCCCACAAGACTCCTGGGGGTTCCCCATGACCCACCCAGCCCCCCCAAATCCTCCTGGGTCCCCCCTCATCCCCCCACGGGGATTCCTGGGAGTCACCCCGTGTTCCCTCCCCCAGGACTTTGGGGTCCCCCCCGACCTGTCCGTGCCCCTCCCCCGTTTGTGCCCCCTGTGATGGTGGGGTGGGGCCGAGTGCTGGTGCCCCCCTGCCTGCAGCAGATCCAGCGCTGAGCGGAGTTCAGGGGCTCCCTTGGCATTTGGGGTCCCCTGGGATTTGGGGTGACCCCCCGGCCCCCCAGGATCTCCCTGAACATGCTGACGCTGCCCCAGCACAGTGAGAAGGTTCAGACCCAGCACAGGGTCCCAGCTCTGTCACCAGCATCACCCAGGTACCCCCAAAAACCTCCCGGGAACCCCCAAACCCCCCGGGGAACCCCAACCTCCCTGAGATCCTAAAAACATCCCTGGGAGCCTCCAATAACTCCCCAAGACCCCATGCAGACCCCCCAAACCCTCTCAAGACATCAAAACTCCTACAGGAACTCCCAACACTCCCAGACCCCCTTGAGAAGGTTTACACCTGGCATGGAGTCCCCATCTCTATCACCGACAGGTTCCCCAAAACAGCCTTAGGCTCCCCTGGGATCGCCTAATCCCCCCTTCGGGACGCCTGAAAACCCCCCTCGGGAACCCCCAAAAATCCACCGTGACCCCAAAAACCCCCGGGATCCACAGCCCCCCCCCGGGGAACTCCTCGCAGATGTTTATACCCAGCACGGGGTCCCCATCTCCATCATCGGCATCACCCAGGACCCCCAAACCCTCCTGGGACCCCCAACTCCCCCCGGGGCTCCTCTGCCAGAATCAACGGGAGTGGTGTTGCCCTTTTAAGGGGAGTTCCAGTGGGAACCCACAATTGCAGGAGCTCTTAAAGCGGCGATGGTAGACAGAATCCCGAAAATCCACCCTGGGGGGCAAAACATCCCCTACAGGGGCTTGGAATGGGGGCCTCCCTAAAAATGTCACTAAAGCCGTCATGATCAACACGTGAAAAGGGCTTGTGGGGCTGCGGCCCCACAAACACCCTAAAATGGGGAGGAAAAACACCCCTGTAGTGGTGGGATCCCACCTGGATCCCCCCTGGATGGCTGCAGCCAGGGCACTGCTCCCACGCACTCCCAGTATGATCCCAGTACGATCCCAGTACAGCCCAGTCACTCCCACTCCTGGCATCCCCCCTCACCCCTCTCTCATTCCAACCTGTCCCGGCTCCATCCCCGCTGCTCCCGCGGGCTGCCAGGGGTTCAGGGAACGGGGGAGGAGGAGGAGGGAGGGAGGAAGAGGCGCAGCGGCAGCAGGAAGCAGCAGGAAGAAGAGGAGAGGAGGGAGCGGGCGGCTCCAGCGCTCCCTGAAGCCGCAGAACCCCGGGACCATCGTCCCCTATGATGGGTGCAGGTGCCCGGGGAGGGGGAGCTCGCCCCAAATATCCCGGGGCTCCCTGGGTTTGGGGTTTTTTGGGGCGGTGTTTGGAGCTTGCAGGGCTCCAAAGCCGAGCCGCAGATGCCCCTCGGGGGGACATCGGGGGCTCCCCGGGAGGTGTTTTTGGGGGTCCCGGTGGCGGTGGCGGCAGAGCCCCGTTGGGGGCGGGGGGATGCGGGTCCCCCGCGGTGGGGGTTGGGCTTCCCGGGCCGGGCGCTCCGAGCTCTGCCGGGGCCACGTGGGGAGCGCGGGAGCGGCGGGACAGGCGGGGGGACACCGGGTTTGGGGAGCCCCGGGAGAGCTGCGGCTTCCCTGAGCGGGACTGCGAGGAGAGGAGAGCCCCAGAGCCCCAAAGCGGGGACCCCGAGAGGGGGGGACCCCTGGGATTGGCGGGACCCCGGCGGGGGTGCTGGGGCTGGAGGGGCGGGATGGCCGGGAAAGGGGTTCGGGGGTCCCGGTGCTGGAAGTGGCTGCTCCCAGTATGAGCCCAGTTGCTCACCCCATGTGGTTCCAGTTTCCCCAGCATTCCCAGTATAAGCCCAGTCATGCCCTATTGTGATGCAGTTGGCCCCCAGCATGGTCCCACTTGCTCCCAGTTCTTCCTACTTTCATCCAGTGTGTTCCCAGTTCTCCCAGTTGCCCCTAGCTTAGCCCCAGTCACTCCCAGTACTATCCTAGTATGAGTCTAGTACAATCCCAGTTTCTCCCAGCAGGGCCCCAGACACTCACCCTTGCCCCCAGTTTTCCCCAGCCTGGTCCCAGTTCCCCCCAGCACATTCTCAGTGGCTCCCAGTGTGGTCCCGGTCACCCCCAGCATGCTCCCAGTCACTCCCAGTTCCTCCCAGTTGCTTTCAGCATGATTCCAGTGGCTCACTGCCACTCCCAGTCAATCCCAGTATGAGTCCAGTCATCCTCAGTGTGATCCCAGTCTAACTCAGCATGGACCCAGCTGCTCCCACTGTGATCCCAGTTGTTGCCACAATAGTTCCAGTTGTCCCCAGTTCCTCCCAGTATGATCCCAGTTGTTCCTAAAATAGTCCAAGTTCCTCTCAGCATGGTTCCACTCTTTCCCTGTTTCCCCCCCCTCAGTCCCACCTGTTCCCAGTGTGGTTCCCGTCACTCCAGTATGGTTACAGACACTCCCAGTATATCCTGGTTGCCCCAGTAAGGTTCTAGTTACCTTGGAACGATCCCAGTCTTTCCCAGTTACTCCCAGTTGCCTCCAGCATGATCCCAGTTGCCCCAGTTGTGGTCTCAGTACTCTCAGCATGGATCGACTACCTTCCAGTTGATCCCAGTTGCTTCCAATGTGTCCACATTTTCCTCCCAACATGGGCCCAGTAGCTCCCAGTAACCCCCAGTCAAGATCCATCACACCTGCTGTAATCCCAGTGGCTCCCAGGATGATCCCAGTTGCACCCAGTCAGCCCCATTATGGTTCCAGTCACAGCCAGTACCCTTCCTGACACTCCCAGTCTGGTTCCAGTATAATCCCAGTCACCCTCAGATACTCCCCATACTATTCCAGTCTCTCCCAGTATGATTCCAGCGAGTTCCAGTAGGACCCCAGGATGGGCACAGCTGTTCCCATTATCATCTAGTGTGGTTCCAGTTACCCATTTACCCCCACTGTGGTTTCAGTCTCTCCCAGTGTATCCCAGTTGCTCCCAGCATTTTTCCAGTCACTCCCTGTTGCACTCAGTTGATTCCAGTCTGATGCCAGTTGCTCCCAGCCACTCCCAGTCACCCTCAGTGCAGTCCCAGTTGCTCCAAGTATGATCGTGTATGATCCCAGTGTCCCCGAGCAGGACCCAGCCTCTCCCACAGTGATCCCAGTAGGATCCCAGCTGCCCCCAGCATGGTACCAGTTGTACCCAGTTACCCCTAGTATAGTCCCAGTCACTCCACAGGTGATCCCAATCCCTCCCAGTCCTGCCCAGTTGCCCTCAGTGTAGACCCAGTCACTCCCACTCACTCCCAGTTGCCCCCAGTGTGGTGTCCCAGTTCTCCCCAGCATGGTCCCAGCTGTTCCCAGTGTGGTTCCAGTCCCCCCGTTATGGGCACAGACACTCCCCAGAATATCCCAGTTGCCCTCAGCATGCTCACAGCCATTCCCAGTCAGTTCCAGTTGCCCCACTAAGGCTCCAGTTAGCTCAGTACAAACCAGTCACTCCCAGTGATGCCACTCCTGGGATCCCCCAGCCCTGTCTGCGTTCCCCCAGCCCAAATCTGCCGAGAGGAGCCCCAAGGGCTGGAAGTCCCCAGCCAGGGTCCCCAGCAAGGCTGGAGGAGCAGAGCCCTGTGTCCCCCAGGAGCCCAAAGTGGGGAGCCCAGAGAGGGGGGAGCGCCGCGATTGTCGGGACCCTCAACAGCCTGGAGAGGGGCAGGGGGGGACTCCTTGCACCCCCTGCACCCCGAAGTAGAGAATGAGGGGAGAAGGGGCCCAAGGGACTTGGGCAGGAGGAACCCCCTAACCCAATGTGCCCATACATTGTATCTTTTCCCCAAATCAAGATTTCCCATTCCCAAACCTTGGCTGGATGGAGGAGAAGACTGTGAGGAAGAAGAAGATGCCACAGAACAGCCAGGCAGGTGAGGAGGAAGTCAGTGCCTCTTTCCCCCTCTCTCCTGCTCCATCTCCCAGCCCAGCATGGCCCCCGGCTGCAGGACAACCCCAATCCTGACGCTGTCCTGCCAGGAATGTTTTGGGGGAATCTCCTTCCCCTTCCCTGTGGCATGGAGGTAAATCCCATCCCCTCCTTGTCCTTTCTCCCCCAGATAAGGAGCTGAGGATGCAGACGAGGGAGGACAAATCCCCGCAGCAGAACCTCGTGGAAGAGGTCATTTTGAGCAGCTCCACGGTGCAGGAATTCAACAGGGAGGAAAAGCGACAGAGATCCGACAGGAGGAAGGACTCCAAACCCATCCCAGGGTGCACCGAGGAGGAAAGACCCACCCTGTGCCAGGAAGGTGGTCAGAGCTTCAGCCAGAGCTCCCACCTGATCCAACACCAGCAGATCCACACTGGGGAGAGGCACTATGAGTGTCCTGAGTGTCAGAAGAGGTTTCAGACCAGCTCCAAGCTCCTTGTGCACGAGCGGACTCACAGAGAGGAGAGGCCCTTCCGCTGCCCCGACTGCAGGAAGGGCTTCAAGCGCAACTCCCACCTCATCAGGCACCGGCGCATCCACACTGGGGAGAGGCCCTACGAGTGTGGGGAATGTGGGATGAGCTTCAGCCAGAGTTCCAACCTGATCTGCCACCAGAGGATTCACACCAGGGAACGGCCCTACGAGTGTGAGCAGTGTGGGAAGAGCTTCCGCCACAGATTCAGCCTGATCTGCCACCAGAACATCCACACTGAGGAAAGGCCATACAGGTGTGGGGAATGTGGGAAGGGCTTCAACCAGAGGTCGCACCTGGTCATCCACCAAATGATCCACACTGGGGAGAGGCCCTACAAGTGTCCTGAGTGTGGGAAGAGGTTTCAGACCAGCTCCCATCTCCTCGTGCACCAGCGGATTCACAGAGAGGAGAGGCCCTTCCGCTGCCCCGACTGCAGGAAGGGCTTCAAGCACAACTCCCACCTCATCACCCACCGGCGCATCCACACTGGGGAGAGGCCCTACGAGTGTCCCCAGTGTGGGAAGAGCTTCTCACACAGCTCTACCTTGACCCAACACCAACGGAGGCACCGGTAAGTGAAGCCCTGCGAGGTCCCGACTGTGGGAAGAGCTTCCTGCAGTGCTCCAACTCCATCCTCGTCAGAGGACCCAGGTTGGGCAGAGCCCTGGTGACCTACATTCCCAGTGGTCCAGATTGGGAAGACACCTGGCTGATGGTCTTCATGTCCTCCTGGATCCCCACAGGCACCTGGATGAATGCAGGGGCAGGAACATCCATCGGGAGTCTGTTTGACATTGAAAATTAATGGGGAATAGCTGAGTTGACTTTACAGCCCAAAAAAATCTCTCATGAGCTCTGCCCAGTTTTTATATCTGGTGGCATCAATCAACACAGGATGATCTTGGAGATCTTTTCCTACCTGAATAATTCCCATGTTTATCCCATCAGAGCACCCAAATTAGAGGTAAAAATAAAGAAATGAAGCAAAGAGATCTACATCTGTGTCATTTTCCTGGGATTTGAGTGTGAATTTTGGGTTCACGAAATATTCAGGAGAATTTAGGTGTTCTGGGACCACCCAAGCCAAGGGACGTGGCCATGATCTCGTTGCAGCAGAACGTGTCCACCTGAGCCCGTCTGTTCTCCAGGCATTCCTGTTGTCTGTCCCAGTCCCAGGCCTGGGTCTCCCCATCCGGGGTGTCCCCTCCAAAGTGCCCAAATCTCTTCTGAAGTGCCCGAGCTGCTCCTGGCTGTGGATGTTCCTGTCCACCAACCTCTCCTGGTCAGTGCCATGGGGGGCTGGGAGGGGTTTTAGGGACTCCTGGTGGGACTGAGAGAGGCGCTTGTGGCTCCTGAGAGCATTTGTGGTTCTGGGAGGAGGCTTGGGGGCCTTCTGGGGGGGTTTGTTGAGGGATTTTTGGGGTCCTGGCAGGGCTGTGTGGTTTGGAGATTATTTGGGTGGGTCTTGAGGGAGATGGGAAGAGGGTTTTGTGGTTTTTGGGAATATTTATGTTGCGGGGAGTGGTTGGGGGTGTCCTGGGCAGGAGCTGTGGGCTGGTTTGAGGGGTCTGGAGGTGGCTGTGGGGATGGGAAGGGGTTTTGGGGCAGGTGTGACTCCCCCAGATCCCCAAAGCTGACACCAGATCCTGTACCAAACATGCTGCTGGGTTTTGGAGGCTCCATGTTGGGGTTCATCCTCCTGGTGCTGCAGGAGAAGGTGAGGGGGGGTCCCCAGGGGCCGTGTGTGTCCCCCCAGAGCGTGAGTGACCCCCCATCCCAGTGTCTCCTCCCTTTCCCTCCCCACAGGGCTCCTGCCCCAGCTCCTGCTGCCCCCAGGAGGGAATTTGGGGAGGGGGCAGAGGGGGTGCGCAGCCCCCGCCGGGGGATGACCCCGCCCCAGCCCCTTTGTTTAGCACCAAGCTGGGCTTGGGGCCGCAGGAGGAAGAGGCCGAGGGGAAGCAGATCCTGCAGGTGGGACAGGGCTTGGGGTCAGGGCAAGGTCCTGCCCTGCACACCTGGCTCAGGTGTGACCCTGCCCCGGGAAGGGAGCGGGACATTCCCATCCCCACGGATCAGGGCTGGGAGCAGCACCTGGAGCACAGACATGGAAATACTGGGAGTGACTGGGACCACACTGAGGGCTAGTGGGTGCTACTTGGAGCCACCGGGAATGACTAGTGCATGCTGGGGACAACTGGGATATACTGGGAATGAGTCAGATCATGATCATGGTGGGAGCAACTGGAACCATACTGGGGACTGTGGGGTGACTGGGAATGAGCATGTTGGGGGTAACTGGGATATACTGGGAATGTATGGAACGATCCAGGAGGGGACAACACTGGGAACAACTGGGACCATGTAGAGGGCAACTGGAAGCAATGAGGGGTGACTGTGTCTGTACTGGGGGCCACTGAGATCATACTGGCAGTGACTGGGACTATACCAGGGGCAAGTGGGTGCAATGGGTATCACACAGGGTGGAACTGGGATGACACTAAAGGGGGACTGGAATCATACTGGGAATGACCAGGAGCATGCTGAGGGCACTTTGGACCATGATGGGGGCAACTGGGATATACTGGAAGCAACTGGAACTGCATTGAGGGTGACTAGGAGTGGCTGTTCACAACTGGAATCATGCTGGGAGTAACTAGGACAAAGTGGGAGTGACTGGGAGCATGCTGGGGGCAACTGGGATGTACTGAGAGAGACTAGGAGTCACTGGGACCATACCAGGAGTGACTGGAACCATGGCAATGGCCTGGGCTGGGTGCTGTGGTGTGGTGGTGTGAGAATTGTTTTTATTAAGTTATTAAGTTATTTTTGTAAGGTTTTTAAGTTATTTTTTATAATGGTTTAGTTCACTGTATACCCCTGTGTTCTGCATTGGTTTTCCCTTCTGCATTGGTTGTTTTGTCTATTGTAAAACCAGACGTTGTCTGTCATTCATCCCTTCCCTGCACCTGTCGCTGTCAACCCCCTGCCCTTCTCTCCTCATGGTCGCCTGCCTGTCACTCAGAGACCCTTCCCTGGCTTCTAGAAAACTCCGGGAGGGGTGTCAAGTGATAGGCTGGGGCCCGGGAGACCCCCTCCCATCATTTTGTGGTTGGTCCGCAGTTCTATGGTTCACACCCCCAGTTAACCCCCCGATTCCTGTGACTGGCTGACCGGTTGTCGCCACCCCCGTTTCCACCCCCCCTTAAAAACTGCCGCGTGCCTGGCCTCAGGGTCTCTCCTGGGCAGCAGGTGCAGAGTGCAGAGCCCCGCGCTCCCTCTGCCTCAATAAACCTACGTTACATCCTGCTCGGGAGAGTCCGCCTTTCATTCAGCTGCCGAGGTCGCTTACGTCATCTACGTGCCCGTCGCTGAGGGTGGGATCCAAGATCCCACAGAGAGGAAGCGGCGCGCTTTGCCCGCCGCTCTGAATTTACCACGTTGCCACAGTGAAACTCTGAGCTAGCCTGTGGCTGCGCTGGTCAGCGCGATTTCTGGACACTGCGACACAAAACCAGGAAACATGATATAGAAGTTTGGAAGATGGCCAAAAGAAAAAAAGAGCATGCGCAAGGAGACGAGTTGAAAAGTTCAACTCAGAGGATGACTGTGTGCTTCATCCCCAAAGACCCCTGATGACCACCAGAGTGATCAATAAGGAGCAGTTCGCAGCCGCAGATAAGCGTGGAACTAATTTTAATACGAAGTGGGGACAGGTGGGGTTAGAAAATGAATATGTATTAGGCGTATGATATAACCATAGTTTGTAGAGATAAAAAGGGAGAAACAAAGCTCCCAGGTGTGCATGTCTTTGAGGAGTTATCCCTATGCACCTCAGCACTGAAATAAAGTCATACCTACTCTCATAACCACTCTGTGAGTTATAGAGTCTTCTCTCCGCACATCATTTGCCTGAAGATTTTGCCTCTGCCCATGACAGGAACCCCTGTGAGTGTCTGGGACATCCCGGCTCTTTGGCAGCCTGGGGACTCCTGGGATGTCACCGTGGAGCCCCCGTGAGTGCCTGTGACAGATCGGTGCCTTTGCAGCCCAAGGTCCCCTGGGATGTCACCATGGAATGGCTGTGACTGCCTCTGACCACAGGGCTCTTGACCATCCCCAGAAACCCCTGGGAGGTCTCCATGGAGCCCCTGTCTCTGCCTGTGACATTCCAGCTCTGGAACAGCCTGGAGACTCTTGGAAAGTCCCCATGGAACCCCTCTGAGGGCCTGTGACAACTCGGTTCCTTAGCAGGCAACCATCACCAGCCCCTGTTGCTATGGTCAGTTTCCATGGCAACCATCACCAGCCCCTGTTGCTATGGTCAGTTTCCATGGCAACCATCACCAGCCCCTGTTGCTATGGTCAGTTTCCATGACAACCATCACCAGCCCCTGTTGCTATGGTCAGTTTCCATGACAACCATCCCCAGCCCCTGTTGCTATGGTCGGTCCCTTGGCAGCTCCATGCAGATCCCATGCCAGGGGTGGTTCCATGGACACCAGCTCAGGCCTGGAGCCAGAGCCCGTTGCCATGGCAACCATTTGCAGTCCCATTCCCAGGGCCATGGGATCCCAGAAGCACAGAATTGGCTGAGTTGGGAGGGACCCATCAGGATCCTCGAGTCCAACTCCTGGCCCTGCACAGGACACCCCAACAATCCCAGCCTGGGCCTGGCAGCGGTGTCCAAACGCTGCTGGAGCTCCCAGAGCCCTGGAGCTGTGACCCTTCCCTGGGAGCCTGTTCAGTGCCCCAGCAGCCTCTGGGGGAAAAACCTTTTCCTGACATCCAACCTAAACCTGCCCTGACTCAGCTCCAGCCCTTCCCTCCAGTCCTGTCCCTGGGCACCAGAGTGAAGAGGTTCCCACAGCCCCCAGCCAGGGACCCGCTCCCAAGGCTGCTGCCAGGGCAACCAGGGCTGGGACCAGCTGGGATGCTCGGTTTCCATGGGCTGGGATTAAGGAATGGGATTCCCCAATTTTGTGCTCCCGCTAAAACCGTGCCATGGCTTGCTGGCCTTCAGCCTCCCATCGAAAGTACAAAAGACAAAGATCCCAGGGCTGGGATAAGAACAATTTACTGGGAACAGCAACAAGATAGGGAACAACTAGGAACAGAAACAATATTGATAACAGAAGGGATAAGACAAATGATATACAGGGAAAACTACAACAACCCTGACTGGCGCTTCCCAGCCACGTATTTCCTCCTGCTGGGAAAGGACACCCTTGTCCTTGGGAAAACAGAGAGAGTCCCTTTCCTGCCCCTGGCAATGACCTGAGATGGGATCAAATACAATGATGGGACCATGGCCAGACCCTCATGTTCTTCAGTCCCACCTCACATCATTACCACGGGAAGGGAAAGGGACAGGTGACTTCTCAGCATGGGTCATGGGAAATGTGGGTCACCAGGGCTCTGCCCAACGTGGATCCTCTGATGGGGGATGAGGTTGGAGCAGTGCACAAAGTTCTTCCTGAAGTCAGGGCACTCACAGGGCTTCCCTTACTGGTGCCTTCGTTGGTGTTGGCTCAGGTGAGACCTCCGGGTGAAGCTCTTCTCACACTGGGGACACTCGTAGGGCCTCTCCCCAGTGTGGATGCGCCGGTGCCTGATGAGGGTGGAGTTTTGCTTGAAGCCCTTCCTGCAGTCAGGACAGCGGAAGGGCCTCTCCTCTGTGTGAATCCGCTGGTGCTTGAGGAGGTCTGAGCTGGTCTGAAACCTCTTCCCACACTCAGGACACTCGTAGGGCCTCTCCCCAGTGTGGATCATTTGATGGATGATCAACTGGGGCCTCTGGTTGAAGCCCTTCCCACATTCCCCACACTTGTATGGCCTTTCCTCAGCGTGGATGTTCTCGTGGCGGATCAGGTTGGATCTGCGGCTGAAGCTCTTCCCACATTGCTCACACTGGAAGGGCCGTTCCTGGGTGTGGATCCTCTGGTGGCGGATCAGGTTGGAGCTGTGGCTAAAGCTCATCCCACACTGGGGACACTCGTAGGGCCTCTCCCCTCTGTGGATGCGCCTGTGCCTGATGAGGTTGGAGTTGCGGTTGAAGCCCTTCCTGCAGTCAGGGCAGCGGAAGGGCCTCTCCTCTCTGTGAATCCGCTCGTGCCTTCGCAGAGTGGATCTGGTCTGAAATCTCTTCCCAAACTCGGGACACTCATAGGGCCTCTCCCCAGTGTGGATGATGTGGTGCTGGACAGTGGTGTTGCTCTGGCTGACGGTCTGTCCACCGTCCTGGAACAGGGTGGGTCTTTCCTCCTCAGTGCACCCTGGGATGGGTTTGGAGTCCTTCCTCCTGCAGGATCTCAGGCGCTTTTTCTCCCGATTTGATTCCTGTGCTGTGGAGCCACTCAAAACAGCCTCTTCCATGAGGTTCTGCTGTGGGGATTTGTCCTCCCTGGTCTCCATCCTTAGCTCCTTGTCTGGGGAAAGAAGGACAAGGAGAGGATGGGATTTGCCTCTGTAGCAGAGGGAAGGGGAAGGAGATCCCTAAGTGCATCCCCGGCAGGACGGCGTCGGCACCGGGGTTGTCCTGCAGCCGGGGACCATGCTGGGCTGGGAGATGGAGCAGGAGAGAGGGGGAAAGGGGCACTGACTTCCTCCTCACCTGTCTGGCTGTCCCGGGGCATCTTCCTCTTCCTCACAGCCTCCTCCTCCATCCAGCAAAGGTTTGGGAATGGGAAATCCTGATTTGGGCAAAAACAAGGGATGAGTATGTTGAATTTGAATGTCCCTCTGCTCAAGTCCATCTCTACAAGTCACCAGACATCTGGAGTCCCTAAAAGCCTATCAAACACCAAGAGCAGCCCTGAAAATTCCTTTGTGGAGTTTTCTGTCTCTGGTCTCCCTGCCCTCCCCAGGCTGCTGAGAATCCCAGGAATCTGAAAAGCTCCCCCCTTTTCCATTTTCCATTTAGGGATGCTGGGGGTTTGGGGGTCCCAGGGTCCCTTCTCCCCTTATTCTCTCATTTGGGGCACAGGGGCTCCAAGGAGTCCCCCCTGCCCCTCTCCAAGCTGTTGAGGGTCCTGCAAATTGCACCTCTCCCCCCTGTCTGGGGTCCTGAGGGACACAGGGCTCTGCTCCTCCAGGCTGCCTCTGCCAGCAGCCACCACTAGGACCCCCCAATGTCACCCCAAGGGGTATTTTCCACCCAGCTTTGGAGTTCTTACTTCTCCAAACATCCTTAACCAAAAAATCCCAACCCAGGGACCACTCAGGATATCTGAGCCGAGCTCACAGTCTTGGGCTGGTAAGACAGGGGTCTGCTACAGAAGGCAGGAGCCTCCCGTGAAATGGAAAATACAAACCCCCTCTCTTTGAATTATAATTTTGAAATTAATGGGCTCTCAAGCAAAGATATGGCAATAGGAATATCAGTTCTTCAGTAGGAAAATTAAACTAAAAATGCAGTAGTAAAAAAAGACACCACCACCAAAGCCCAAAAAATAAGACTCAGAATCCAACCTGACACCCGGGTAGTCAGGGTGTTGCTTGCAGTACAATCAAATTGTGGCTGCAGTCCTCCTGGAGTGACAGATGTGGTTTTGTTGAAGCAATGATCTTGTTGAAGCGTGTAGTTTTCCTCTGAAGGTCCAGTGGTGGTGTAGATGGGTCTGGTATTCCTCTGGGAATCCACTGGAAACCAGGCTGCTTCTGGTGCTTTAAATCTCAGATTATATCCAGGTGGGAATGCTTGGCTCCTCCCTCTGGGTGGAGCATCTCACAATGGGATGATGTAATTTTATCAGTCATGCAGTGAGAGACAATGGCCCATTAACAGAAGAAATCTCCCTGGAGGGAGGATGGGTCATGGAAGAGATAAGGAACACTGCCCCATTTGTTTTTAGCAGCTGGGCCATTAAGAGAAGATTCCCCTCAGAGATATGAGGAATGAATGGGTCATGGAAGAGATAAACAACCTGCCCCTCCTGGTTTTAACAGATGGTAATAGAATACACTTTTTTTGGTTACATCTTGCATTGCAAGACAGGGCTCCAGGCTCCTTGCCCAGGCTCTCTCCAGAACACGCCCAGGCCAATGCTCAGCAGAGAAAAGCCCCGTGAGCAGCCCCAGGGTGGCCGTGGGCAGGCTGGGGGCAAACAGCATGGCTGGGGCTCTGCAAGGTCCCTGGGGGAGATGGGAAGGAGCAGCAGAGCAGGGGCTGATCCATCCCCACTGCACTGGACACCCCAGGGCAGCATCCCAGGGCATCCTCATGCACCTGCCAACAACATCCCCCCTCTGCAGCCCTGGCCTCTCCCCCAGCTCACACAGGTGCCGCATCCTTGCAGGCACAGACACGGCAGCACTGGCTCAGGAGCCCCTGTTTGCACTGCCCAGAGCAGGCGTGAGCACCCCCATGGTGTTGGTGTGGGGAGATGAACCTGAGTGAGCACAAATGCCATCAGCCCCTGGGGCCAGGAAGGGCTGGGGGACAGCAGGGAAACCACTCAGGTTTGTGGTGGCCTCTGAAGTCAGCCAGAAAGTTTGTTCCCATGAGCTGTGAAGTTTCCTGTGCCACTGCAGATGTTGTTGCTCAGAGCCAGGGCTGCCTGGCAGCCACCTCAAAACTGCCCTCAGCATTTCCTTTGCTTCACCTTGGCTTTCTTTATTCTTCGTGGTCCTTATTTTTTTCTTATTGCCCTCTTCCCTGCCCTGTAAACAGCCCATCCCTGGTTGCTCTTTCCTCCCTGGCCCCACTCCCCATTTAATTTCCTGCATTTCCCAGCAACATGGGAACGTCCCTTTAGGAGGAGGATCACCTTCCAAGTGCTTCAGGAATTGTTTGCAGCCTCCTGCAGTGCCTCGTGCTGCTCCCTTGCCACAGGCACCACAGAGCAGGGGGGCACATCTGGGCTGCTGTGTCTGGCTGTGGGGCTCCCTGTTCTGGGCAAGGAGGAGGAGCTGCAGAGGCTCTGCAGGACTGACAGGATGGGCTTTGGGGCTGTGAGGAGAAGCTGAGGGACCTGGGCTGCTGGAGCTTCTGAAGAGGAGGCCCAGGGCTCATCCTGCAACTGCTTCAAGGATGGTTTCAGAGAATCACAGAATCAGCAAGGTTGGATAACACCTTGGACATCATCAAGTCCAACCTGTGCCCTGACACCACCTTGTCTCCCCTGAGCCTCCTCTTCTCCAGGATAAACAACCCCAGCTCCCTCAGCTGCTCCTCACAGGACTTGTGTTCCAGACCCCTCACCAGCCTTGTTGTTCTTCTCTGGACACACTCCAGCCCCTCCATGTCTTTCCTAAACTGGGGGACTCAGAACAGGACACAGCACTCTAGGTGCTGCCCAACCAGTATCGAGCACAGGGGAAGAATCACTGCCCTGGCCCTGGTGACAACACCATTCCCAATCCAGACCAGGTGCCATTGGCCTTCTTGGCCTTGTGGGCATGCTGTTGGCTCTTGTCCAGCCTGCTGTCCATCAGTCCCCACCAGATCCCTTTCTGCCTGGCTGCTGTCCAGCCACTCTGTCCCCAGCCTGTCAGTTGTTTATCCTGGAGGAGTCTCAAGGGAGACAAGGCAGTTTCAGGGCACAGGTTGGACTTGATGATGGCCAAGATCTTTTCCAACCTTGCTCATTCTGTGATTCTCTGAAACCACCCTTGCAGCAGTTGCAGGATGAGCCCTGGGCCTCCTTTTCAGAAGCTCCAGCAGCCCAGGTCCCTCAGCTTCTCCTCACAGCCCCAAAGCCCATCCTGTCAGTCCTGCACAGCCTTTCCAGTTCAGGGGAGGCACTGGGCAACTGAATAGCAGAATCAATATGATTTAGCAGAAGCCGTTTATTTAATTTATATATATATACATATATATTTTTTTTAATATATATAATATATATATGTTATATATATAATTATATATTTATTATATGCTTTATTTATGTTAAACTCCAGTTATGGATTCTAGCACTACTGTGCACAAGTACAGGTGTCTTTCAATTGGCTAAGCCACTTATTCACACATCCTTCAGGACACCTAATTGGTGAAGCATCCATCATCATGTTGTTTGTCCTCTAAGTTTTGCGTTGTTTGTAAACAGTTTCTCAGGCTTTTGGTTCTTATTTGTAGTCCTGTTGTTATCTCAGTAGCCTTGTGGAATTCCTGAGAGCTCCTGGGCAAGGAGCCTCAAGCCCTGTCTTGCAATGCAAGATTTAACCAAAAAAATGTATTCTATCACCATCTGTGAACACCAGCTGGGGCAGGTTGTTTATCTCTTCAATGACCCATCCATCATATCTCTGAGGGGGATCTTCTCTTAATGGCCCAGCTGTGTAAAACCAAATGGGGCAGTGTTCTTGATCTCTTCCATGACCCATCCTCCCTCCAGGGAGATCTCTTCTGTTAATGGGCCATTGCCACTTTGGGAAGGGCTCTGGTGACCCACGTTTCCTGTGACCCATGCTGAGAAGTCACCTGTCCCTTTCTCTGCCCCTGGCAATGATGTGAGGTGGGACTGAAGAACATGAGGGTCTGGCCATGGTCCCATCATTGTATTTGAGCCCATCTCAGGTCATTTCTGGATGGGCTCTGCCCCAGCCCACAGAGTGTGACCTCAGCCCTGACTCTGTCACAGCCGCTGTGCCTGAGCCCTGCAAAGCCTAAAGGTCACTGTCATGGGTTAGCACAGTTTGGTTTTTAGTTAGGGAGGAATGTGAAGTATTACCCTGTCAGGACCCTAGAAATAGTTTTAGAAAGGACAAGGACCTCTCAGAGGCCGGTTTGAGATACTGGCATCTGCTTTGGCCACTGAGAATGTTGAATGCGACTTTGGGCAGTACCCATATAAATCCTGGGTTTGTTCAGGTCAGGCCCTTTTCCTCCTGGTCAGCTGAACAGGTAACATCGAGTGGGTCCTACTGCTCCCCACACCCCACCTCCCCCTTCGGGGGGAAGCTCGCCCGAGGCCGAGCCGGACTCCATCGGCTCCCCGGGGGGAGGAGAGGTTGCAGCTTAACATCAACCACTTTGAAAAAACCTCCCCAGAGACCCCAGAGCAGGGAGGGATCTCCCCTGATAACAACTATGGGCCCGGTTAGGCCGAGGCTGCCCCGATTGTCACCGAGGGGTGGGCAGAGCTCTCCTCCCGCTCCCCTCCTCCGGTGTCTTCCAGACGGAGAAGAAAGAGTGGAGGGAGGAAACCAGGCTGATCTGAAATGGAGAGACTGCTGCCTGGAGCAGAAATCACATGGCCACTGCAGGCCTGGGCAGAGTTAACCCTGTCCTGGCAACATGGAGCTTCCAAGGCCTGACCCTTCCCTGAGAGAGAAAAGAAAGAGACAGAGTGGACGTAGGAAAGACGCCACATGAAGTCAGTGGAGCAGGAGTGAAAGAACTGATAAAGATTATTAGAAGAGGGATTGAGGATGTGGACATTTTTAACCAAACTTTTCTGCTGTAAACTATGGAGAAATGGACTGTTTCTTGTAACATCTTAATGTTGTTTGGGGGAATGCTAGTTCTAGTCAAAGTTGGGGATTGATATGATTGAGATTTAAGTGGGAATCTTAAAGCCCCTCACTCCTGGGGTAAAAGGAGGTCTCAGCCTTTGAGACCAAGATGATTTTAGAGAGGAAGTGATTTGAAGCCCTCAGCTCCTGGGGTAAAAGGAGGTCTTTATTTCTTTTGAGATAGAAATGATTTTAGAGCTAGAAGAGAATCCTTGTTTTATACTAGAAGAAGCTTTCTTAAACAGTACCCCAGATACACTGAGAGGCCCATGAGTAGCCAGGGGAAAGGCTGCTAATGGGTGGAACAGCACAATCTGCAAAAATTCCAAGCAGTTGCAGATTTGTGACATTGAGAGCCCCAGGACTGTTTTTGTCTTGTGGCGAATGTGTCCATAAGACTCTAGAGAGACTCCTCTCCCAAAGTGATGAAAGATTATGTTTAAATGGTGAAACTGATTGAAAATCACAGGTTGTGTCTCTCTATGTTGTTTGTAAGAAAGTTAACAGTTTGGAAGGGAAGGGAAGAGTGTTTTGAAGTGCATTTTGAGGGTTCTGGGGGTTTTTTTCCATCTTTTCTTTTCTTATATTTTCCATTCTTTTAGTGTGTGTTAAAAAATCTTTGTTTTTTAAGCCTGAGCCTGCTTTGCTTCTCCTGGTCCTCTCCCACAAAAAGAGAGTAAACACTAAGACCACTACACTAAATTTAGCTAACAAAATTCAACAAATGAGTACTCACTACATTAATTAGTGTTTCAGCCCAGTTTTAACTAAAGTCATTACACCTTCCTGTGGAAAAGAACTGTCCTTCTTGTCCAGGTGCCCATGGCCACAACTGGGATTCCACCTCCAGCACTGCCTGTTGTGAGAGACTGGAGGAGATTGTTGGCTGGAAACATTTTGTGTGTGAGGGAGGAAGGGGCAGGTCCAGCCTTGCCCTGCCCTGAAACCCCAGCACTGCCCTGCCCTGTAACCCCAATCCCCCCAGAGCCTCTATCCCAGCCCAGCAGTGTCTGCCAATCCCTGGCACACCAAAGGCAATGCTCCACACCCACCTCTGCAGCCCCCAGCCCAGCTCCTGAGAGACCAAGTGACCCAAAGTCCCTCCTGGGGGAAGGGCCCAGGAAGACCATGGGGTATTCAAGGCTGACCACAAGGCAAGCACACATCTTGACCCCACATCCTCTTGGAATTTCTATCTGAACACTGCTGGAATCCAGGAGTTGGTAGCTCTGTGTGTGTGTGTGTGCGTGTGTGCTTCTGTGTATCTTACTTGTCTTTTTTTCTGCGTCTTCCTCTTCTAATTCTCTCCCTTTGCAAAACGTTGAGTAACTTAAATTTAACAGGTTTAGACTTTGTGATATTCAATGGGCCAATTTATAATGCTCTCAGAAGTGCTTTTTGTTGATTGAATATTGTATTAAACCTTTTGCCAAAGTTTCTCTGATTTTCTAAAGTTGCCAGTAAAGTCTGTTTTGTTGTTTTGAGCTCCTGAGAATCTCTTGTTGCTATTTCTCCAGTGCATCCAACTTCAGAGTACACAAATAATTGTAATTCCTTTTAATGTCTAAGTGAGAGAGTTGTTTGAGGGATGGGGGTCAGGTCTTGTCTGTCCTGCTTGGCACAGCCCAGGCAGGGCTTTCACAGCCACATTGCACACTCCATTTCCCACCTGCACCCGCTGGTGCCTCTGAGTTCTGCTTGCCCAGCCCCAGGGACGCTCCCCTTGTCTGCCCATTCCCCCACGGTCTCTGGGCAGGGATGGCCTCAGTGGGGGCTGCTGACATCCTCAGACACT
Source organism: Hirundo rustica (assembly GCF_015227805.2). NCBI lineage: Eukaryota > Metazoa > Chordata > Aves > Passeriformes > Hirundinidae > Hirundo > Hirundo rustica. Next base: position 7,646 of record NW_026690263.1, on the reverse strand, counting down.
TGGAGGCTGCTGCTGGATTTGACTTCTCCAGAGGCTTGTTCAGCCTTCAGCTCTTCAGTTCAGGAATTCAGTGCCCCAAGGCGCATTATCATTCAGAATACCTTAAAAGGCCAAGCCTCTGGGAATAATTTGATTTAGGTTTTCAAATTTTTGTGGTTAATTAAACAGATTTTGGAAGTGTGTCCATAGTGAATATATTATATTTACAAAAGACAGTGAGAAAATATTTTTAGGTCCTGCTTAGGATTTTTTTCCTATTAATACATTTATATGTTCAATCTCCAATTGACATTGATCCCAAGGTACTTACTCATGCAGTTTGAGTAGATATGAAAATCAAGATCCTTTATGTCTGACAATCAATCAGATTTTGTCCCTATCCCGACCCCACCATTTCCCCCATCCAAGCCCTGGGACTCAGAGCAGCCTTGTGCAAATCTGAGCTCCCTCCACCCCAGGCTGGACCTGCAGGTTTCAGCTCCTTGGCTCCAACTCCCACCTGCTTTCCTTGGAGAAGGAGCTGCCCGAGACACAGAGGGATGTTCCTTTATTGTCAGCCAACAAACCCAAGGGAAGGCACAGCTCCATCAAATGCAAAAGTCATTCTTCTCCCTGGCTCTGCCCTGCACCTGATCCCCACAGCCTGTCCTGTTTCCTTCATCCCTCCACTGCCAGGGACTTTCTGGGACAAGGGAGCTCTGCTCTGGCTATGGAGGGAGGTGGAAGTGCAGCCACTGGAGTGGGAACCACAACTCATCAAGTTTGTGTCTTCGGAGGGACCATGAACTGGTGAGACTCAGAGGCACAGAAAGGTTTCTCTTCATGGCCAATATAAAAAATGTGAACATAATAAAATTTAATAAACATCAAAACACTTCCCTCAGCTCCTTGTGACATCCCAGCAACATCTGACATGTCCACAACCCACAAGTGAGTTCCATACATGAAGAATTTTCAACTAAGACATAAGAAGAGGTGATATATAAGATAAAAATAGAACTAAGATGCTGACTAAGGTGTTATTTAAACTTCTGAAAAATTGGACAATTCTGTAAAGAACAAAGCATTTAGCCAGTCAAGGGAGATGCATTGGAATTGGAAAACAGCTGCAGGAGGAAATCTGGGAGCAACAGGAAGGACATAGATCCAACTGCACTATATGAAGAAATGCCTTTACACATGGCCATGTGTCCTAGGGTAACTTTATGATGCTTGTATCCCCAATCGTCTGTTCTGTTTGTGCTGTATATTGAGTCCTGTGCCTTTAAGACTGGTTCTAAGAGCAAGGAGAAGCGCGGAGTTTGTTTTGAGAAAACTGCCTGACTCCTCCACATTCTTCTGCGGACAGCGTGTTCGGCGGAGGCTTGGAGAGACTGCAGGACAGAGATCTTTTTTTGCTTTTAGTTAGTTTCAGCTAGCTAGGGCAGAGAAGTTCCCTGGACTGTTTTTTTTTTCCTTTTTCTTGGAACTGTTTAAACCTGCTCTGGACTGAAAACCCAGGGGAGCACTGGGGGCTGCACCTGCGGCCCACCGGGGCCTGGACCTCGGCATTTTCCAGCAGCGCCGGAGGGACTGGGACTGAGGAGACACTGAGAGAGAGCTGAGCTCCACCCACGGCAAGGACTTTCTCAATTTGCCATCTCACTTCAGAAGGAGAGGTTTTATTGTTTCATATTATTCATTCTTTATACTTGTATGCACTTCATTTGTTTAGTAAAATAGTTTTTTCCACTTTTCTCCAAAGAGGGTTTTGGTTTTTTCCGGACCGGTTGGAGGGAGGGGCCACGTGGGTTTGCTTCCTTAGAGGGATCCTATACAGGGGTTTTCTCCCAAATTTGTCCCAAACCAGGACATATTTCTAACTGGCGCCCACTGCGGGGCACGAGAGAGTGGAAAAAACTTGTATTGATTATTATTAACTGCATTTTTTGGTTGTCCTTTGGGTGGGGATTAAACAGTCAGTGGCCATGTTGCTTCTTGAATTCCTAATGTCTCTTAGAATGGAGTCTTTTCTGCATTTCTGTTCCCTAGGCTTTTTTGAGGTTTTAATACCTTTCTGGTCCCTAGGTTTGTTTTCTTACCCAGAAATAGCTCCAATATTGTCCCTAACATACAGCTTTTACACTAGGGATGCACAAATTAGAATAGTTATTTTGCTAGGTTCAGTGATTATAGTTTACAAGAAGCTTATAAAGATACTGGAGTTTGTTCTGGGTATGTTCAGTTTATGGTTTTTTCGTCCTACCCTGCGTCCTAGTTCCAGCAGCATGTTTTGGGGATTTATCAACAATTGCACCCAGTTTGTTAGAGGAGGAGTAGGGGATGAGGCTCTTCAGCCTCTTCTTTCCTTCTTCTCTTTTGAGTCAGTTACATCACTTTTGGAGAATGTTCAGCGTCTCCTGAATGTTAAAGACCCCACCTTCCTGGTATTTCACCTGGTGACTTTCCTCTATATGGTTTATAGCTTTTCTAGAATGAGTCACACACTGCTAAACACTGTAGGGCAGCAGATAGAGGCAAGGGAGCAGGGAGATAAATCAGTCACTCAGGCTGCAGCCAACCCCACAGCTATTCAGGCTGCAGCTAGACCAGACAGTGAGGCTGAGACACCAGCAGTTGCTGCAGTAAAGAAGGGAAAGAAGCACACAGACAAAACCGATCGACCAGTAGACGATGATTCAGGTGAAGGATCCTCAATGCCTCCTGACACCCAGTCAGGAGTCAAACCACCTGACACACAATCAGAAGCTGAAGCAACTGATGATACACAGTCAGAAGCCGAACCAACTGATACAAAATCGGAAGCCAAATCAGCTGGCACAAGATCGGGAGTCCAACCAACTACCACACAATCAAGAGCCCAACCAGCTGCTACAACATCAGGAGCCCAACCAACTGCTGCAAGAGCAGGAGCCCGACCAACTGCTGCAAGAGCAGGAGATACTATTGAGTCCTTTTCCCTGAAGGACCTTCGTGGCCTAAGAAAGGATTATACTCGACGACCTGATGAATCTATAATTAGTTGGTTAGTCCGTCTTTAGGATGCTGCAGGCGAGGCTACAATACTGGATGGCACTGAAGCGAGACATCTGGGATCCCTGTCACATGATCCAGTTATTGACCAAGAAATGATGAGGGAGGCTAGTCCTTGCAGTCTCTGGGAACGGGTCCTGGGAAGTGTGGCACAAAGATATCTCTGTGCCGACGATCTCTATATGCAGCAAACCCAGTGGAAAACCATTGAACAAAGGATCCAGCGCTTGAGGGAAATAGCAGTGGCAGAGATTGTCTTCTCAGATGACATAAACACTAAGAACCCCAACTTAGTACCATGTACACCTGTGATGTAGCGAAAACTTGTACGACTTAAGCCACAAGAATACTCCTCTGCTTTAGCAATAATGAAGCGGGATGAGACAGAGGAGACCGTGCTTGATATGGCGAAGAAGCTACGAACATATGCAGATACTGTGCATAGTCCAACACATGCAAAAATTGCAGCTCTAAAAACACAAGTGCGAGGATTAGCAGACAAGATGGAAGAAAATCACAAAGAACTCAAGCAGGACATTCTCCAGATCTCTGCAGTACAAGTTAGGGGCTCTAGCACCACACGCAAACGTTCCCTAGATAGAGAGAGAAAAGGCATCCCACGGGCTAAGCTGTGGGTCCTCCTGCGTGAATGTGGAGAAAACATGAAAAGATGGGATGGAGAATCTACTGATGCTATGACACAACAGCTGCATGAATTGTTAGATAGCAAGACTGTAAGAGAAAATTCTAGCAAAAAGAAAGCAGCTCCAGTTACCCAGGGAAATAAAGATAATCAGGCTTAGAGGGGCCCTGCCTCTAGCCAGGTAGAGGCTAGAGAAAACGGTGTTTTTTGAGCTGTGTGGATTCGTTAGCCTGGCACGTCAAAACCACAAAAATATGAGGCCTTAGTTGACACTAGTGCACAGTGCACATTACTCCCATCAAGACATGTGGGAGAAGAATCTGTTTCCATTGCTGGGGTGACAGGGAGTTCACAAGATTTTACTTTAGTAGAGGCTAATGTGAGCCTGACTGGAAATGAGTAGAAGAAACACCCTATTGTGACTGGCCCAGAAGCTCCATGCATTTTAGGCATAGACTTCCTCCGAAATAGGTATTTCAAAGACCCAAAGAGATTTAGGTAGGCATTCGGGATAGCAGCTGTAGAGACAGAGGGTGTTAAGCAGTTGAATACCTTGCCTAGACTATCAGAGAACCCATCTGCTGTAGGTCTTCTGAGGGTGGAAGAGCAACAAGTGCCAATTGCCACTTCAATAGTGCATCGCCGACAGTACAGAACAACTCGAGATGCTGTGATCCCCATCCACAAGATGATCCGTGAGCTGGAGAGCCAAGGGGTGGTCAGCAAAACCCACTCACCCTTCAACAGCCCCATCTGGCCTGTGCGCAAGTCTGACGGAAGATAGAGATTGACTGTAGACTACCGTGCCTTGAACGAAGTGACTCCACCATTGAGTGCTGCTGTGCCGGACATGCTGGAACTCCAGTACGAGCTGGAGTCCAAGGCAGCAAAGTGGTACGCCACAATTGACATTGCTAATGCATTTTTCTCTATTCCTCTAGCTGCAGAATGCAGGCCTCAGTTTGCTTTCACCTGGAGGGGCGTGCAGTACACCTGGAACCGACTGCCCCAGGGGTGGAAACACAGCCCCACCATCTGCCATGGACTGATCCAGGCTGCACTGGAAAAGGGTGAGGCTCCGGAACATCTACAGTACATCAATTACATCATTGTGTGAAGAAACACAGCAATAGAAGTGTTTGAGAAGGGAGAGAAGATCATCCAGATTCTCCTGAAGGCTGGCTTTGCTATCAAGAAGAGCAAAGTTAAGGGACCTGCTCGAGAGATCCAGTTTCTAAGAGTAAAGTAGCACGATGGAAGGCGTCAGATTCCCACTGAAGTCATCAACAAGATCACAGCAATGTGTCCACCAACCAACAAAAAGGAAACACAAGCTTTCCTAGGTGCCATAGGTTTCTGGAGGATGCACATTCCTGAGTACAGCCAGATTGTGAGCCCTCCCTACCTGGTCACCCGCAAGAAGAACGATTTCCACTGGGGCCCTGAACAGCAACAAGCCTTTGCCCAGATCAAGCAGGAGATCGCTCATGCAGTGGCCCTTGGCCCAGTCAGGACGGGACCAGATGTGAAGAACGTGCTCTACTCAGCAGCCGGGAACAATGGCCTGTCCTGGAGCCTTTGGCAGAAGGTGCCTGGGGAGACTCGAGGCCGACCACTGGGATTCTGGAGCCGAAGCTACAGAGGGTCTGAAGCCAATTACACCCCAACTGAGAAGGAAATCTTAGCAGCCTATGAAGGAGTTCAAGCCACCTTGGAGGTGATTGGTACAGAGGCGCAACTCCTCCTGGCACCCTGACTGCCTGTGCTAGGGTGGATGTTCAAAGGGGAGGTTCCCTCCACCCATCATGCCACTGATGCCACATGGAGCAAGTGGATTGCTCTTATTACGCAGCGCGCCCGTATGGGTAAACTGAATCGCCCTGGGATTTTGGAAATAATTACCAATTGGCCTGAGGGTGAAAACTTTGGCCTCACAGATGAAGAACAAGAGCAAGTGACACGGGCTGAAGAGGCTCCACCATACAACCAATTGCCAGCAGAGGAGACGCATTATGCCCTTTTCACTGACGGTTCCTGTCGTATTGTAGGGATGAACCGGAAGTGGAAAGCAGCCGTGTGGAGCCCCACACGACAGGTTGCTGAGGCCACTGAAGGAGAGGGTGGATCAAGTCAACTTGCAGAACTCAAGGCTGTTCAATTGGCCTTGGATATTGCTGAAAGAGAGAAGTGGCCGAGGCTCTACCTCTATACCGATTCATGGATGGTAGCCAATGCTCTGTGGGGATGGCTGAGGAGGTGGAAAGAGGCTAATTGGCAGCGTGGAGGGAAACCAATTTGGGCTGCTAAGGAGTGGAAAGACATTGCTACCAGGGTAGAGAGACTACCTGTGAAAGTTCGCCACGTAGATGCCCACATCCCCAAGAGTAGAGCTAATGAGGAGCATCGAAACAACGAGCAGGTAGATCGGGCAGCAAAAATAGAGGTCTCAAAGATTGATTTAGATTGGGAACACAAGGGAGAGTTGTTTTTAGCTCGATGGGCCCATGATGCCTCAGGCCATCAGGGCAGAGATGCCACCTATAAGTGGGCACGAGACCGAGGGGTGGATCTAACCATGGACAGTATTTCTCAGGTTATCCATGACTGTGAGACGTGTGCTGCCATCAAGCAGGCCAAGCGGGTGAAGCCCCTATGGTATGGCGGGCGATGGTCCAAGTATAAGTATGGGGAAGCCTGGCAGGTTGACTACATCACCCTTCCCCAAACCCGCCAAGGCAAGCGCTACGTGCTCACAATGGTGGAAGCCACCACGGGGTGGCTGGAGACCTACCCTGTGCCCCATGCTACTGCCCGAAACACCATCCTGGGCCTTGAAAAGCAAGTCCTGTGGAGGCATGGTACCCCCGAGAGAATTGAGTCAGACAACGGGACTCATTTCAAGAACAGCCTTATTAACACCTGGGCTAGGGAACATGGCATTGAGTGGGTGTACCATATTCCCTACCATGCACCCGCTGCAGGCAAAGTGGAGAGGCACAATGCATTGTTAAAAACCCAGTTGAAAGCATTGGGTGGGGGATCTTTCAAGAATTGGGAGCAGCATTTGGCAAAGGCCACCTGGTTGGTCAACACCCGAGGCTCCACCAACCGAGCAGGCCCCGCCCAGGCTGAGCCTCTGCATACAATAGACGGAGATAAAGTCCCAGTGGTGCAGGTCAGAGGTCTGTTAGGGAAGACAGTGTGGATCAAGTCTGCCTCAAGTACAGACAAACCCATTCGTGGGGTTGTCTTTGCTCAGGGACCAGGTTGCACATGGTGGATAATGCAGAAAGATGGAACAACACGATGTGTACCTCAGGGAGATCTGATTGTTGGGTGAGAATCATTTACAAACATCACTGTCTGCTGAATGTTATTGCCATTGTCTGTACATTAAACCACGCAGAATGAAATAGAAGGAAATGTGTAAGTGAGAGGGTATGTGTTAAGTGTTGAAAGTATGAGCAAGTGTTGAAGGTATGAGTAAGTGAGAGAGGAATCCTGCTGCCCTGCAGCCTGGGGCCTGGATTCAGTGGCTCAGTGTGGAACGTGACAGGAGCATGATGGGTATTGCTTGTATTCTTTTTTTTTTTGTGGGGAGAATGGATGGAAGTTTTATGTGGAATATATATTGGTTCTGTCTGTAAGTCAACGATATGGGGATAAGGGGTGGAAGATGTCCTGGGGTAACTGTGTATCCCCAATCGTCTGTTGGGTGCAGGGGGGAGGGCAAGCGCGGTTTGTTTTTCCCCAGGAAAACTCTGCTCATCGGAGTGACCTTGAAGCGGGGGAGCTGGAACACAGCAAGACAAAAGAAGCTCTGTTTTTTTTTCCCCGGCAGTTAGTTAGTTTTAGTGCTAGCGTAGTTAGACGCTGCAGAATAGCTGAAGCTTTTTGCTTTTTTTTCTTTTTCTTTTTTTTGTCCTTTTTTTTCCTTCCTTTTTGCTTTTTTTGCCCTCTCCTCGGAACT
>NW_026690262.1:60673-70719 GCF_015227805.2 Hirundo rustica | reverse complement strand
CAGAAAACGGTTAGAATGGTGGAATTATCCAGCATGGATTTATCCAATGCTCTTTCCCTAGGGCATCAGAGGCTACCCATGCATATTTATTCTGAGGGGTTTTTAGTACTAGGGGTACTTCCCCTACAGTAGGATGGTCCCCCAAAACAGGTTGTCCAGGGTCATGTGCAGGATTCTTAGGATCATCAGGTCCCTGTAGTGAGGGAATCATGCTTGGAGCTGTTGGGCAGAAAGCAGTAATTTTGGGACACCCATTTAGTCCCCATCTACCATTCACTCCTTTAACTGCTTCCCATAACCAGACATCCCAATTTCCCTCCTGTGGTTTCAGAAGTGGTTTCAAGAGACCATTGGTCCTTCCTATGATCCCGTTAGCTTGAGGGTAGTAAGGGGTGTGAAAAATCCATTTAATTCCTTCACTTTTTGCCCACTCCTGTACAACTCTAGCAGTGAAGTGGGATCCATTATCAGATTGAATTTCCTGAGGTTTTGGGAATGTTCCAAACCACTCCTGTAAAGGTGATGTCTCGGGGAGCAGCTGGAGTCATTCACACTCTTCACAGAAGTAATGGCGAATGCTCGTTTATTGAGGGTACACAGGGTTCTTTTATACATATAATTCTTGTGCATAAGCTGTTCACACAGCATTTTTCTACTTGTTATTGGCTACCTCCTACGAGCCCTAAGTAGCTATACTATTGGCTAATGTTATCTGCATAAGCATTCCTTTGCAGTTACCTGTTTACAACTTTGTTCAGGGGCCAAAGGCTCGTTCCCAGACTCTTTGACCTTGGAGTGCTAAGGCAAACAGCATTTTCCCAACACTGCAAGGCCTCTCTGTTTCTATCTCCAGAAATCCTTCTACAATTCCTGCTTTTTCTTTTGCACAAGCCAAGCATTAGTTGTTGTCTTATGCAATATATTCTTAATACAAGACACTACACAACTTAGTACTAATAATCCTACTGATACAAGTAATAATATAACAAACACTTGCTTAAAACCTAACTTCAGCCATCCCGTAATCCCAAGGCTACTTAACTAATCTCTAAATGCATCATCGCTTTCTTTTAAATCATGTAATTTGTTCTACAATAATTGCAATTTTTTTGTGAATTGATCCAGAATGGTCAGACAGGTTCATGCAACACATTCCTTCAAACTCTTCATACCTATGGTTATGCGCTAAAAGCAAAAATCAGTCGCAGCACTGTGGTGGTGCAGAACTGTTTTATTAGATTTTTGTAAGAAGTTTATGTTATGGTTCGTTTCACTGTATCCCCAATTCTGTATCCCTTTTGTGTTGTCTGTATAATAAGGTGTTTTGTGTCAATCATCCCATACCTCACATGACATGTAACATCCCCTCTGCCCCAACCCCCTTCTCTGGGGCAGATTGTCTATCACTCCCGGGGTCCCTCCCGGATTGTGAAATCTCCGGCAGAGGGCTTCAGGTGATAGGTAGCCTGGGGAAAATTCCTTTGGCTCTGGATTTTAGTGGTCTGAAGCTTGGGGGTGGGCACATCTTGTTACCCCCTGAATTCCCTGATTTGTTGTCTTCTTGTATCCTCCCTGGGACCCTCCCCTGCTTATAGGGGGTAGGAGGGAGGAGGAAGCTCTCTCAGCCGCTGGGTTCTCAGCCTGGAAGCTCTCAGCCGCTGGGTTCTCAGCCTGGAAGCTCTCAGCCACTGGGTTCTCAGCCGCTCGCCTCGGAGCTTGGAGATCTCTGCTAATAAACATCTTTTAACCTGCTAAGCTGAGAGCCAGCCTTTTCTCTTCTGCTGCTGTTGACTGTCACCTTTGGGTCCAGCTGCCAAGCCGAGAAGCCAAAACGAACTGGAAACTTTGTGTCTGTGTTGACCCGAGCTAGCTGGGGGTCAGCTCCCACCCGGAGCGGGGACACAACCGGACGCACAGCACGGTTTTGCAAAACAGTATGATTAACACTGGTAACATCCGCTAATAGCTCATCTAAAATTTGACTAGTCACATTCAATTCTGATTTGGTCCAGCATGCCATCTGCTTTAATGTGGTCATTGCTCTGGCGGCTGTTGCTCCTGGTATAAACATGGATGTTAACGCTGTCCTAGCTTGGGACCAGAATTTGGGATCTCCCACGTCTGTACAATGAGCCAATTGAGGGGATCCTGCAACACTTGTTGACACCATGAGCAGAAGGCACGCAACTCGTGATAGCATTTTACCATGTGGGCTTGCCATATCCCTTTTTTAATGGCCCACACTGTCTGCCCAAATCCCCAATCTGCTACTCCACCAAAATCTCCAGGATCAGGGTTAAGTATCCCCAACACTACCTGTGCTGCTTGATAAAAGGCACCAAGGGTACCACTCTAGCAATGATCACACAAACCACCCTCACGCCAAAGCTTTGGTCTCTCTCTCTCAAATTGTGCACCACAAACTCCACAGCTCACTTCTATAACTATTACTCCCTGACACTGAGGATGCTCTTTTTCTTGCCACTCATGCAAGTCCTGGGAAAGTTCCAATGATCCCAAGGGGCCTTGGTGACCAATAATGCATGCTACAACCCAGTCTGGGTCAGGAGGGCGTTGTTCACCAGCGGCCTCAACCACCAGCTGCCTCAGCAAGGACTTGATGATCCTTCTTCCTTCTTTACCTTCCTTGCCGGCCGAGTCCATTTACTCAGTATCCATTGTGGTCCAGATGCAAAGCTCAGCTCAGCTGCTGCATGTGCCCTTTCATCCAGGCACTGCATCACCACCTGAATTTGCTCAGTCAGTTCTTTTAAACCAATCGTGGGCTCTGCTGGGGGTTCTGCTGGGGGAAGCAGTGCTCTGTCATTGCGGTCCTCCTCTAATTCGTCCGGCAGTGGAACATTGTCTGGGGAAGGTGGTCGACAGCAGGGGTCTCTGGTTCCCCTCTCTTTGTCAACTGGTATCTCTTCAGGCACAGCCAGAAAAGCGGGGGGCACATGGCACCTGCTTGGTGGGAGCGGTGGGGCTGGGAGCGGCTCTGGAGGGTTTTTGAAGCATTTTGGCTACTGGACTACACTGTTGCCCTCAAGCCTTTGATTGGGGGGAGCGCCTTACTTCCGAGAAAAGCTCCAAGCCGGCTTTGTGGTGGCAGTGGCGGTGCGGGAGCAGCGCGCTGGAGCTCAGGTGACAGGGATGGTCTGTGGGCTGGGAGTGGTGAGCCGGGTGTTGGCCAGTGATGGTGCTGGGGCACCGGGCGCGGTGGGAGGGCACGGCAGGGACCCTGCGGTGCCTCCCCGACTTCACAGTGCCACGGGTTTGTTAAATGTCCATTTCCCCATGCACCCAGTTAACTGGCTTGTGCAGCACATTTTCTGCTACTGTTTTTCCTCTGTCAGAGAGTATATTAATAAATAGTTTAACTGCGGCAGCAAAGTCACATTCCATGCTTGCCATCTTCTGTGGGGCAGGGAAGGGAGTACTCAGCACCTTCCACCTTTTTCAAGAAGCTGCCACTCTGCTCCCCTTACCAGCTCAGCCTCGCAATATGCATTTGCAAGGACAGCGAGCTCCTACCTCAATGATTATTGCATCCCTTGGTAGATCAGTGTCTTTCCACTTTTTTTTCCGGGGGTCTCACCTCAATGCAGCTGCATCTGTTGGCGAGCCAACGTCTTTCTGTTCAGTGTCCCACCCCTATTTTTCTCCCCCAGGTCCTCACCTCAAGGTCCAATATGCGGCACCAATTAAAGGTGAAAGAAAACGCAGGGCAGCAGACAGAGTCAGTCACACCCTTCACAAAAGTAATGGTGAATGCTCATTTATTGAGGGTACACAGGGTTCTTTTATACATATATAATTCTTGAGCATAAGCTGTTCATGTGGCATTTTACTATTTGCTATTGGCTACCTCCTGGTGTCCACGAGCCTCAGGCGGCTATACTATTGGCTAATGGTATCTGCATAAGCATTCCTTTACAGTTACTTGTTTTGTACTTATCTGAGGGAAAATGCTGGTTCTCAGGCCCATCATCCTTGACAGTTGCTAGGAAACCCAGAGCTTTCCCAAAACTGTGAGGCCTCTCTCCCGGTTTTTTGTTCCGAGATTCAGGTGGTTTTAGAGTCTTTTTGCCTTCTGCAAAGCCCTGAGCCAGATGCAACAAAGAGACGGAGTCTTCAGGTTCTGATTTTTCAAGGTTGCACAATTTGTTTATTGTTTTTTATTGTACAATTTTCTCCAGTGCTCAACAAAGGTCTGTGCAGCTGCTCGGGCATCTGGAGGCTCCTCCTCTTTTTCTTTTTCTTTTTCTTTTTCTTTTTCTTTTTCTTTTTCTTTTTCTTTTTCTTTTTCTTTTTCTTTTTCTTTTTCTTTTTCTTTTTCTTTCACTCGCTGAACAGGAATCAGAGCTTGCTGAGCATCCTCAAATTTTTCTGAAACTTCCTTCCCCGGAAGAAAAATCTGAGAGAAAGAAGATGTGGGGTCGTGGCAAAATGCTGTTTCAGTGAACCTTCGAAAAAACTTGTTCATAAAGTCCTCAGATAACAAAAATGACGAAGCTTGTCGTGTAAACTCAAATGCCTTTACTCTCCTGGCAGGAATCCCTTCTGATGCTGTGATTCTGATTATATCTTCATCTGTAATTGACATCTCCTGGTCCTCATCCACAACGTCCTCGTCCCTCATCCTCGGCAAAGGTTCTCTCGATTTTTGTTTGAATTGCTGTTCTGAAGAAGTTGATTTTTTGTATGAAATTGGAAAAAACCAATGCAATGTGGGTGTGTCCTCCCAAACCGATGCCTCGGTGGATGTGGCTGATGATCTCCGTGCTCGCTGCCTCTCTGCCCCACCTCCCGGTGATGACGGCACGCTGGCAGCTGTCCTCTGTGGGCTCGGAGTTCTCAAGTATCTTTTAAATTCTGGAAAAGCCTGCAAAATCTGAGATATTTTCGGACGCGTTCCCATCCGCAACATCTCTGCAGCTGCCCACGATTCTCCATAAACAGGAGATTCGTGAATTGGCAACTTGCCCACGGCCAGGGTTGGACTTCACAGCTCCTGCTGCCTGGGGGTGGTACCTTTGAGACTTTCCTCGCCTCGGCCAAGCCCCGTCCCTGCCCACTCTGTCACCGCCCATCCCGCCCCTGCCAGCCCCGGCCCGGCGGTATCCGACGAGGTACCCCGTCCTGTCTGATGCTCAAGGCCCACCCCGTCTCTTTCGTCATCGGAATCAGCCCCTTCCTGAATAGAAGCGCGCCCTGGGCTTCTACCTGCCCCTGCCGTGCATGCGCCTGGACCGGCTGCTGAGCCTTCTGGGGTCTGTAGTTCTCGGCTCAATACTTCCGCTTTCGGCACTTCCCTCCCGGTGCTCCACAACGCGATATTTTGAGCTGTGTTGCTTCCCGTGGCTTGCGTCATCAGCGCGCGCTGAGCCGCCTGCGCGGTTTTCATCCCCCCAGCCCCAGAATCTCCTCCCGCGGACTCCTTTTCATCGCGATCCGCGTCTGTATCTCCCAACACACCCTCTGATCGCGCCCCGTTGCGTCCCGCCGCATTTCGACACGATAGGTTAGATTCCATCCCTCGCGCAGCCTCGGTCCCCCACACAGTCTCGCCCCCCCACTGCTCCAATGGCGCCTGACCCGCCTCTTTTCCCCCCCGTCCTCTCCACCCGCACCCAGTTTTTTCACGGGAAGGGAAAGGAGCAACGGCGACTGAGGAGTGTGCCGGCGCGGGGACCCTGGAGGCGTGAAGGGGCTCCTAGGTGGACTTCTTCTCCCCCCCCCCCATATAAATGAGGGGTTTGTTTTGGGACTGCTTCAAAGAAAAGCGTCTCAAATTCCTCCTGTTCCCTTGGATATATTAAAAGTTTGGGTTTTCCTGGTACTAATTTTGGGGTTTCTGACGAGGTTTCTGTTGGACCTTGAGATACCTGTGTTCTTTCCCCTCCCCCTTCCCATTCCCTTGGGGGAGGTACCGACCTTGGAGTTAGCATGGCTCTCTGTCCTGGCTCTGTGCTATACTTCCTTTGTTTGCTTGGCTGCTGTCCAACCCTGCAGCTCTCTCTATTATATTCTGTTATAACTTCTAACATAATTCTCCCCGCTGATAAAAGCTTTGTGGGTATTTTTTGCTTTCGTGTGGCCTTATCATAAAGATTTCTGTTTGCTTCTTGCCAAAAACCTGGCTCAAAAAGAGACTGAGTCTCACGTTGTGAATAATTACATTTGACCCATAACATCAGGGCTTCGAGCTCTTTATCTTTCAGCGCTGCATTATATTTTGATATCAATTCTTTTAGATTTTCTAATATTATTGTTCTCTCTTGGGAACTAGTTCCTCCCATCGCGCGGTGTGTTCTGAATTTCACAGGTCTTACCAAAGTGAAACTTTCCCAGCTGTGGTCCGATTCGTTTCAGAGGTGTCCTGATCTCCATCCAGCAGATATCAGGGTGACGGGTTCCTGGGCCCAGTGGAAAGCCATCATCTGGAACGAACTGGAGTGAGCTGGTGTTCTGGCCAGACAGGTGTTTCTTCTCCGGAGTTGTTGGCTTGGCTGCTTGATGTTCTGGGAGCTTTCTGATGTTTCTGCAGAGGTTGCTGCGACCCTTTTCGGTGCTCCTTTTCAGGAGTGCCAGTCAGGGAAGTCAGATGTTGTTCGACCTGGGATGCCAGATATTTCTCACCCAGAGATGCCAGATGTTTCTTCTCACTCAGGGACGCCAGATGTTTCTTCTCATCCAGGGACGCCAGATGTCTCTGCCCACCCAGGGACACCAGATGTCGGGGGCTTTCCCCAACATTCAGGTGGTTTCAGGGTCCTTTGCTCCCCTGCACAGCTCCGAGCCGAGCCGAAGGAAGAGACGGAGTTGTCAGGTTGCGATTTTTCAATGTTGCATACTTCATTTATTGTTTCTTATCTTACAATTTTCTCGGAGTCCGACAAGATGTTCGCAGCTGCATGGATTCCTCATGTCTCCCTCCAAGCTAGGTTGTCCTTATCTTTTATACTAATTGCTACGTATTTCTTGTTTACTATTTCTTACCAATGTCTATCACTATTACTAAAAAGGTCATCTTTACTTTGACCCAATCCTCACTAACTACTTTGTGCCACGTCAATGCAGCAATGGAGTGAGGGAAGGAGAAGGAGAAAAAGAAGGAGACAACGCCACAGATTCTCCATCTTGTCCCCATTCACTTCAATGCCAGGAACCTAAAACTACTATTTTCTCATTCTGTGATAAGCTAAACTACTATTTTTCACATTCTTGTGGCCTGTAAACCTTCTCTCAGTGTAGGAAGTTTTTCCCATGGACTGAAATCAAAGCCAGTGTCTCTCTGAGCTCTGGGCTGGGGTCCCAGACCCCCCTGCCCAGGTCCCTGACCCTCCAGGGCAACCAAAGGAATTCCCTGGACTCCAAGAGGGATGGAGTTGGAGCAATGCACAAAGCTCTTCCCACATTTGGGGCACTTGCAGGGCTTCCCTTACTGGAGCCTCCGTTCATGTTGGATCAAGTGAGAGGTGTCAGAGAAGATCTTCCCTCACTGGGGACCTTCGTAGGGCCTCTCCTTAGTATGGATTCGCCGGTGCCTGATGAGGTTGGAGTTGCGGTTGAAGCCCTTCCCACAGTCGGGGCAGCGGAAGGGCCTCTCCTCTGTGTGAATCTGCTTGTGAACGAGGAGACTAGAGCTGGTCCGAAACCTCTTCCCACACTCAGGACACTCGTAGGGCCTCTCCCCAGTGTGGATCATTTGATGGATGACCAGGTGTGACCTCTGGTTGAAGCCCTTTCCCACATTCCCCACACTTGTACGGCCTTTGCTCAGCATGGATGTTCTGGTGGTGGATCAGGCTGGAGCACTGGCTGAAGCTCTTCCCACATTGCTCACACTCATAGGGCCGTTCCCTGGTGTGGATCCTCTGGTGGCAGATCAGGTGGGATCTCTGGCTGAAGCTCATCCCACATTCCCTACACTCGTAGGGCCTCTCCCCAGTGTGGATGTGCCGGTGGGTGATGAACGTGGACTTGTGCTTGAAGCCCTTCCTGCAGTCGGGGCAGCAGAAGGGCCTCTCCTCTGTGTGAATCTGCTGGTGCACAAGGAGACTGGAGCTTCTCTGAAACCTCTTCTGACACTTGGGACACTCGTAGGGTCTCTCCCTGGTGTGGATGATCTGGTGCTGGACAGGGGTGTTGCTCTGGCTGAAGCTCTGTCCACCTTCTTGGCACAGGATGGGTCTTTCCTCCTCAGAGCTCCCTGGGATGGGTTTGGAGACCTTGCTCCTGTCGGATCTCTGTCGCTTTTTCTCCCTTTTGGATTCCTGTACCATGGGGCCAATCAAAACAGCCTCTTCCACGAGGTTCTGATGCAGGGATTTGTCCTCCCTGGTCTCCATCCTCAGCTCCTTGTCTGGGGGAGGAAGGACAAGGAAAGGATGGGATTTGCCTCCATGCCACAGGGAAGGGGAAGGAGATTCCCCCAACACATCCCTGGCAGGACGGCGTCAGCAGCAGGGTTGTCCTGCAGCCAGGGGCCATGCTGGGCTGGGAGATGGAGCAGGAGAGAGGGGGAAAGGGGCACTGACTTCCTCCTCACCTGCCTGGCTGTCCCGGGGCATCTTCCTCTTCCTCACAGCCTCCTCCTCCATCCAGTCAAAGTTTGGGAATTGGAAATCCTGGTTTGGGCAAAAACAAAGGATGAGTATGTTGAGTTTGAATCTCCCTCTGCTCAAGTCCATCTCCACAAGTCACTAGATATCTGGAGTCCCTAATAACCTATCAAACACCAAGAGCAGGCCGGAAAATTCCTTTCTGGAGTTCCCTGTCTCGGGTCTCCCTGCCCTCCCCAGGCTGCTGAGAATCCCAGGAATCTGAAAAGCTCCCTCCTTTTCCATTTTCTATTTAGGAGTGCTGAGGATTTTGGGGTTCCAGGGTCCCTTCTCCCCTTATTCTCTACTTTGGGGTGCAGGGGCTCCAAGGAGTCCCCCCTGTACCTCTCCAAGCTGTTGAGGGTCCTGCAAATTGCAGCGCTCCCCCCTCTCTGGGTTCCTGGGGGACACAGGGCTCTGCTCCTCCAGGCTGCCTCTGCCAGCAGCCACCACTGGGACCCCCTAATGTCCCCCCAAGTGGAATTTTCCACACAGCTTTGGCGTTCTTACTTCTCCAAACATCCCCAACCAAAAAAAAACCAACCCAGGGACCACTCAGGATATCTGAGCCGAGCTCCCCATCTTCGGCTGGTAAGACAGGTGTCTGCTATGGAAGGCAGGAGCCTCCCTTGAAATGGAAAATACAAACCCCCTCTCTTTGAATTATAATTATGAAATTAATGTGCTCTCATGCAAAAATTTGGCAATCGGAATATCAGTTCTTCAGTAGGAAAATAAACTAAATATTCAGTAGTTAAAAACAAAACAAAACAAAACAAAACAAAACAAAACAAAAAAAAAAAAACCAAACAAAAAAAACCAACACCAAAAAAAACCCAAAACATAAAAGTCAGAATCCAACCTGACACCCAGGTAGTCAGGGTGTTGCTAGCAGTCCAATCAAATTGTGGCTGCAGTGCTCCCTGGACTGGACAGATGTGGTTTTGTTGAAGCAATGATCTTGTAGAAGTGTGTAGTTTTCCTCTGAAGGTCCAGTAGTGGTGTAGATGAGTCTGGTCTTCCTCTGGGAATCCAGGCTGATTCTGGTGCTTTAAATCTCAGCTTATATCCAGGTGGAAATGCTTGGCTCCTCCCTCTGGGTGGAGCATCTCACAATGGGATGATGAAATTTTATCAGTCATGCAGTGAGACTCAATGGCCCATTAACAGAAGATATCTCCCTGGAGGGAGGATGGGTCATGGAAGAGATCAAGAACACTGCCCCATTTGGTTTTACACAGGCGGCCCATTAAGAGAAGATCCCCCTCAGAGATATGAGGGATGAGTCATGGAAGAGATAAACAACCTGCCCTACCTGGTTTTAACAGATGGTAATAGAATACACTTTTTTTGGTTACATCTTGCATTGCTGGACAGAGCTCCAGGCTCCTTGCCCAGGAGCTCTCCAGAACACGCCCAGGCCAATGCTCAGCAGAGAAA
>NW_026690262.1:7506-60173 GCF_015227805.2 Hirundo rustica | reverse complement strand
GTGTGCCAGGGCCCGGCTGCAGGTGGGTGTTCCAAGTGCCTCCAGGGGAGCAGCATTTTGTCCCCTTCCGGGGGCATTCCCGCGGGGTTGGGGTCCCTGGGAAGGAGCTGGAAGTGGTTGGTTTGTGGATTTGTGTATTGGATTTTTTTTTTTTTTCTTTTGGTGGGGGGTGATGCCTGCTTGAGATTATAGTGTTTTTTGGGGAGGATGGGGGGAATGTTTTTTTCTGTGAGCTGCCCCCATGTGTTTGAAGCCCCGCGGGTGCGGGGAGCGCTGGCGCAGCCCCGGCACGGGCGGGGCGGCCCCGGGCGGGCTGTGGGAGCCGGGAGCGGCCGCCCGGGCCCGGAGCCGCCGCCTTGGGCCGGGAGCCCCCCGGGCAGAGCTCTGTGCTCGGGGCCGAGGCCCGGGCGGCCCGGGGAGCGCTCGGTGGCCCGTTGGCCCTCGGTGCAGGCGGCTCCGTGTGGCCGGGCTCCGAGGGGAGCGGCCCGGGCCGGCCGTGGCCGTGCGGGGCCTGGCGGGGCTCGGGGGGCCGGGCCGGGCCGGGCAAAGGCTGAGGGAGAGCGGGGGAAGCGTTGGCACAGAGGCCCCGGGCTCCCCGTGCCCCCCTGGCCACGCAGCCGGGCTTGGGGACCGCCTCCCTCAGAGCCAGCCCCGGCTGCGGGGGTCCCCGGGGGGCCCTGGGGAGGGGGCGGCGGGGGCTGACGGAGCTCTGTGCCCGGGGCTGGGCACGGCTGCCGAGGGAGCGCAGGATGCAGGGTCCCCCCGTGCTGGGGCTGCCTCTGGCCGGCTCCGGGGCTGCATTGTCAGCCCTGAGACACCTGGGGATCGCCCGGCATCGGCAGGGTTGGGAGGGAAACCCAGGACTGGGGGAAGCAGAAACGGGCAGTGCAAGAGCTGGGGGTGTTCCAAAAGCCTGAAGATGTTTGGAACATGTACAAGGGGTCCCATGGATACCCCAGGACACAGAAAGAGGGACACCAGACAGTGCTGACCGGTGGGACACCTGTGATGCCAAACTGGTGATCCCAGAGAAGTGGAACCTCCTGGATTCCCTGGAGGCACAGCAGCCCACAGAGGGGGACGACCAATACAAACTAGATTCACAGCAACCCAGATGGGGGGGCCTCTAGGATCCCAAAGTGGAGGGACCAGGGAGGGGAAACTCCTGGTTGGTGTTTTTGCTGAATCTTGGTAATTTGTGTATGTTGATGGATTGAATCTTGGTGTTTTGGAGGTTTTTATGGGCACCAGATGCCCAGTAACTTCCAGAGACTGCCTTGGGCAGGAGGGACCCCCTAACCCAATGTGCCCATACATTGTATTTTTCCCCAAACCAGGATCTCACATTGCAAAACCTTGGCCAGATGGAGAAGAAGGCTGTGAGGAAGAGGAAGATGCCACGGAACAGCCAGGCAGGTGAGGAGGAAGTCAGTGCCCCTTTCCCCCTCTCTTCTGCTCCATTTCGCAGCCCAGCATGGCCCCCGGCTGCAGGACAACCCCGCTGCCAATGCCGTCCTGCCAGGGATGTGTTGGGAGAATTTCCTTCCCCTTCCCTGTGGCATGGAGGCAAATCCCATCCCCTCCTTGTCCTTCCTCTCCCAGACAAGGAGCTGAGGATGGAGACCAGGGAGAACAAATCCCCGCAGCAGAACGTCATGGAACATGTTTTGAACAGCTCCACAGTGCAGGAATCCAAAAGGGAGGAAAAGCTCCCGAGATCCTGCAGGAGGAAGGACTCCAAACCCATCCCAGCATGCTCTGAGGAGGAAAGACCCACCCTGTGCCAGGAAGGTGGACAGAGCTTCAGCCAGGGCTCTGAGCTGGTGGTCCCTGGGCAGCCTCATGATGGGGAGAAGCCCCACGAGTGCTTGGAGTGTGGGAAGAGCTTCAGCTGGAACTGCCTCCTGATCAGACACCAGAGGATCCACACTGGGGAGAGGCCCTATGAGTGTCCTGAGTGTGGGAAGAGGTTTCAGACCAGCTCCAGTCTCCTCCGGCACGAGCGGATTCACACAGAGGAGAGGCCCTTCCGCTGCCCTGAATGTGGGAAGGGCTTCAACCGCAACTCCACCCTCATCAGGCACCGGTGCATCCACACTGGGGAGAGGCCCTACGAGTGTGGGGAATGTGGGATGAGCTTCAGCCAGAGATCCCACCTGATCTGCCACCAGAGGATCCACACCAAAGAACGGCCCTACGAGTGTGAGCAGTGTGGGAAGAGCTTCATCCAGCGCTCCCACTTGATCCGCCACCAGAACCTCCACGCTGAGGAAAGGCCATACAAGTGTGGGGAATGTGAAAAGGGCTTCAACTGTAGGTCCCAGCTGATCATCCACCAAATGATCCACACTGGGCAGAGGCCCTACAAGTGTCTCGAGTGCGGGAAGAGGTTTCAGACCAGCTGCCATCTCCTCCGGCACCAGCGGATTCACAGAGAGGAGAGGCCCTTCCACTGCCCCGACTGCAGGAAGGGCTTCAAGCAAAACTCCCACCTCATCAGCCACCGGCGCATCCACACTGGGGAGAGGCCCTACGAGTGTCCCCGGTGTGGGAAGAGCTTCACCCAGAAGTCTCACCTGAGCCAACACCAACGGAGGCACCGGTAAGGGAAGTCCTGGAAGTGCCCCAACTGAGGGAAGAGCTTCATTTGAGTCTCCAACCTCATCCCCCATCTGAGGACCCACATTGGGCAGAGCCCTGGTGACCCACATTTCCCATGATCCATGCTGGGAAGACACCTGTCCCTTTCTCTGCTCCTGGCAATGATGTGAATTGGGATCAAAGAAGACGAAGGTGTGGCCATAGTTCCATCATTGTATTTGATCCCATCTCAGGTCATTGCCAGGGGCAGGAAAGGGCCTCTTTCTCTTTTCCCAAGGACAAGGGTGTCCTTTCCCAGCAGGAGGAAATACGTGGCTGGGAAGTGCCAGTCAGTGTTGTTGTAGTTGTCCCTGTATATCATTTGTCTTACCCCTTCTGTTATCAATATTGTTTCTGTTCCTATTTGTTCCTTATCTTGTTGCTGTTCCCAGTAAATTGTTCTTATCGCAGCCCGGGATCTTTGTCTTTTGTACTTTGCATGGGAGGCTGAAGGCCAGTGAGCGCTTGCACGGTTTTTAGCGGGAGCACGAAATTGGGGAATCCCATTCCTTAATCCCAGCCCATGGAAACCGAGCATCCCAGCTGGTCCCAGCCCTGGTTCCCCTGGCAGCAGCCTTGGGAGCGGGTCCCTGGCTGGGGGCTGTGGGAACCTCTTCACTCTGGTGCCCAGGGACAGGACTGGAGGGAAGGGCTGGAGCTGAGTCGGGGCAGGTTTAGGTTGGATGTCAGGAAAAGGTTTTTCCCCCAGAGGCTGCTGGGGCACTGAACAGGCTCCCAGGGAAGGGTCACAGCTCCAGGGCTCTGGGAGCTCCAGCAGCGTTTGGACACCGCTGCCAGGCCCAGGCTGGGATTGTTGGGGTGTCCTGTGCAGGGCCAGGAGCTGGACTCGAGGATCCTGATGGGTCCCTCCCAACTCAGCCAATTCTGTGCTTCTGGGATCCCATGGCCCTGGGAATGGGACTGCAAATGGTTGCCATGGCAACGGGCTCTGGCTCCAGGCCTGAGCTGGTGTCCATGGAACCACCCCTGGCCTGGGATCTGCATGGAGCTGCCAAGGGACCGACCATAGCAACAGGGGCTGGGGATGGTTGTCATGGAAACTGACCATAGCAACAGGGGCTGGTGATGGTTGCCATGGAAACTGACCATAGCAACAGGGGCTGGTGATGGTTGTCATGGAAACTGCCCATAGCAACAGGGGCTGGTGATGGTTGCCATGGAAACTCACCATAGCAACAGGGGCTGGTGATGGTTGCCATGGAAACTGACCATAGCAACAGGGGCTGGTGATGGTGGCCTGCTAAGGAACCGAGTTGTCCCAGGCCCTCAGAGGGTTCCATGGGGACTTTCCAAGAGTCTCCAGGCTGTTCCAGAGCTGGAATGTCACAGGCAGAGACAGGGGCTCCATGGAGACCTCCCAGGGGTTTCTGGGGATGGTCAAGAGCCCTGTGGTCAGAGGCAGTCACAGCCATTCCATGGTGACATCCCAGGGGACCTTGGGCTGCAAAGGCACCGATCTGCCACAGGCACTCACAGGGGCTCCACGGTGACATCCCAGGAGTCCCCAGGCTGCCCAAGAGCCGGGATGTCCCAGACACTCACAGGGGTTCCTGTCATGGGCAGAGTGGGAGCTTCAGGCAAAAGCTTTATTTCTTCATTGGAGAAACTCCTGCTGAGTCATGAGGATGAGAAATGACACCCAACAGCCACCATGGATCCTCAAACTCCCCCAGGATGCCTAGACTTTTAAAATTCCATCTAAGAGAGGAGACTGGGAGTGGCTGGATCCAATCCCATCCCCACATTTTGTTAAAGGTTTATGTGTAAAAGATTGGACAGGTAGATTGAACTGCAATGCAATTTGTCCCACAGGATTAACAAAGGAATACCAGATATATTTATATAGATACAACTATGATTGATTCAGATCAGAAATGGACAGAAAGATTTATTCACACTACAGAGTAAATAAAAGAAAGAGTTATTTGCTCCACAGTTTAGGAGCTATTACAATTATTAGAATATCATGCTTTAGAAAGCAATTCTGAAGTAAATGGGCCTTTGTTAGAGTTGTTTGAGCCCATTGCAGGCAGAGCCTCCTGCTCCAGCAGGAACTGCCTTTCCTGTGCCAGGACCAGGGCAGATCCCGCTGCAGGAAAAGCCCCAGGCCAGCCCCAACACAGTGAAGGCCTCGGGCACAAGTGCAGAGTGCCGTGCTGGGAGCTGTGCCAGGGAGAGCCTGAGGCACCAAAGGCACCTTGGCAGCAGCAGCTGCTTCCAGGCCATGGCCAGAAGCCTCCCTTGGCAAGGCGGCCTGGTGGCCACCACTGCAGAGCTGCTGCTCCAGGGCTCATTTCTGGCTGGGCTCTGCCCCAGCCCACAGAGTGTGACCTCAGCCCTGACTCTGTCCCAGCCGCTGTGCCTGAGCCCTGCAAAGCCTAAAGGTCACCTGTGCCACCCTGGCTCTGTCAGCCCCTGGGGCAGGGCAGGGAAAGGCCAGAGAAGGGGCTGGCTTTGGCTGCTGGATGTGGGCTCCAGCAGAGACAAGGAGGAGTCAAGGGAGTGGATGGAGTCCAGTGAGCAGCCCCTTCTCCCCATGCAATCCTGGAATGCTTTGGATGGGAAGAGCTCTGCAGTGCTCATCTCATCCAAACCCCTGCCATGAGCAGGGACATCTTTCACCAGATCAGGTTGTTCAGAGCCCTGTCCCATCTGGACTTGAATGATTCCAGGGATGGGGCATTGACCACCTCCCTGGGAACCTGTCCTGATGTATCACCAACCTCACCATCAAAAATTCCCTCCTTATCTCCCCTTATCTGAACCTCCCTTCCTTTAGTTTAAAACCACCACCCTTTGTGCTATTGTGACAGGCCCCACTAAAACCTTTGTCCACCATTGCATTTCCAATCAGCTGGGTTTCCATGGCAATTCCATGACAGGTGTAATGGTTTTAATTTATTAAAACCAGGCAGAAACACCAGTTAATGTAGGGCTTTTAGTATTTATTCTCTTTTTCTGGAGGATAGAGATTAGGAATTAAAAAAAAAACAAAGCAGGCTTAAGATTAAAAATGAACAACAAAAAAGTTTTATTAATACACACTAAAAGAATGAAAAAAAAGTTGAGAAAAAGAAAACAATCTAAAACAGAATGACACTTTAAAAGACACTTCTCTTAAAAACTATTAACTTTCTTATTGAACAACATAGAAAGACACAACTTGAGATTTTCAGTCAGTTTCACTATTTAGACATAATTACTCACTACTTTTTGGAGAAGAGTCTCCCTGGGATTTTTTAATGAAGATGTTTGCCACACGACAAAATAGTCCAGTGCTCTCAATGTCACACATCTGCTGCCACCCAGAGTTTTTGCAGACTGTGATGTTCTATCAGCAAAGCTTCTCAGTGTATCTGGGGTACTATTTACGAATACTTCTTCTAATCTAAAATCATCTTTGTCTCAAAGGCTGATACCTCCTTTTAACCCAGGAGTGGGGGCTTTAAAGTTCCCAAATAAATTTCAATTACATCAGTCCTCAGTTTTGATTAGAATAGCATTCTACCCAATATCACTAAGATGCTGCAAAGAACAGTCCATTTCTCCATGGTTTACCCTAGAGAAGTCCGGTTAAAAATATCCACTTCATCAATCCTATTCCAATATTATTAATTCTTTCACTTCTAATCTAACTGACTTCATTCAGTGTCTGTTCTATGTACCCTCTGATTTCTTTCTTTCTCTCAAGGAGGAGTTGTGCTTTAAAAGCTCCATGTTGCTAGGAAAGGGTTAAATCCGCCCGAGGTTGCAAGGGCCACGTGCAAGCGCCAGGCTGCATGAGCTGTAGAAAATGCAAAGCTGTGCTGATGGAGGAAGCTGGCAGATGTCCTTTTTTCCACCCCTCGGTCTCATCCAGGGCGGCCCAGTTCAGAGCTACCACAAAGCTGTAAAAGGGCTCAACCCAGGCTGCTCCCATGTGGGCAGCAGCTCTCAGGGGCCCGACCGGGGCCTGCCCACCGCCCACGATGTCACCTCATGGCTGATTCCAAAGCGAGAGAGAGACCGATCAGCAGCAGATTAGTTTAAAATGTCCCCTCCAAAGTCGCAATCGACATTTCCCATTGGTCAACTTAGCTGCCAATATCCCGGCCAGCTTTTGATAGGTCCCTGTCCTCCCCCCACAAAACCAGGGCAGGGTGATGGCAGGGAAAAACATTTCACATTTCCCTATAACTAGAAAACAAAACTGTGCCAACCCATGATAGAAGCCAAAGCAAAAAAATCAGCATTCTTTCACATTATTGATTTTTAATTAAATTGAAAAAAAATATATATCACAGTATATTTTGAAATAGCTATTACTAATAATAACTATAATACTATATTTCACTTGCACAAAGAAACCTGAGCTCAAGATTTAAACCTTCCTTCTCTCACTCCATGTGGGAGCATTCCAAAACCAATTCTTCCTTCTGTGGTGCTGTTTCCAATGTGCTGTTAACAAAATCCATCCTCATCTTCCCAAACCCACAAGTTCTTTTCCTTTTTCCATATGCAATTTTTAGATGCATTTTACAGATCCAGCAGTTCAGCCTCTTTTACCTGACTCCTCCATTGCTCACACAGTGCTCTGACCTCAATCCACTCCAGAGCCAGCGAGATCTAGGGAAGGGCTTCCCATCCAGGAATTTTGGATAGGACTGAATCCTTATTTATGTTTAAAAAGTGACATTTTGTGGTGATCTGGCGAGACTTCACCAGTTTTAATTTACCAGTGGGCAGGGTCAGCACCAAAGACACCAACACTGTGAAAAATAAAATTAAACAAGGTGCAGAGTATTAGGAGTTCATGTTAAGTTGAACAGCTGTTTGTATTAACGTTACTTGTTCTTGTTGCCAGTGTTATGCTTTAATGTTATCTGTCTTTGTTATCTGTTCTATGTACCCCCAGAAACCAGTTCTGTGTACCCCAGACCCCAGTTTTGTACATTCCCCTTACCTTATTCCAAGTTAGGCCCCTAAACTCCATTGTTCAGTCCCAGTTTCCCCCTTACCTTATCCTAAGTTAAGTATCCGCTGCTCCCCGATTGGCCCGTTGAGTCAGCAACACCACATGTCTACGCCCACCGAAACACAGACACTGCCTGCCTCTCATCAGCTCCACCTCAACTGTCCATCAGCCTAGAGGCACTGCCCAGAGACCGACCACCCTCCATCAAGCACCACCCAATATGGAGATAAGGGGGACTCCCAAGGTGCACCTCTCAGCCGGAAGTGCGGAAGACACCAACAACCCCTAATCACAATGAGCCGGCATAATTTCCAATGGAATGAAAGGTACCAACGGGTGAGGGAGACCTTCAGACACGGGCAGGCCCGGTCAGACAAATATCTAGGTTCTCACCCTGACCTGAGAAGCACCCAGTGGGAGACACCCCCTGGCCCAAAACACACTGGGAACGAGACCTGAGGGACTCCTGTGAGGCAAGGCTCACAACTCTGCGGCTGCGCAAATTTGATGATGCTCTCCTCCTCAGCGGTGTCCATCGAGAGCAGCGGTGGCGTAGGCCTTCACAAAGCTACCCCTTTCAGAAAAAGAGCTGATTAATAAAGGTGCTGAAAGGAGTGAACTTGTTCTCCTGCCCTGGTCATTTCTAACACTGACTTCATGCGGTGTCTTTCCTATGTCCCCTCTGTCTCTTTTCTCTCTCAGGGAAGGGTCAGGCCTTGGAAGCTCCATGTTGCCAGGAAAGGGTTAACTCTGCCCAGGCCTGTAGTGGCCATGTGATTTCTGCTCCAGGCAGCAGTCTCTCCATTTCAGATCAGCCTGGTTTCCTCCCTCCACTCTTTCTTCTCCGTCTGGAAGACACCGGAGGAGGGGAGCGGGAGGAGAGCTCTGCCCACCCCTCGGTGACAATCGGGGCAGCCTCGGCCTAACCGGGCCCATAGTTGTTATCAGGGGAGATCCCTCCCTGCTCTGGGGTCTCTGGGGAGGTTTTTTCAAAGTGGTTGATGTTAAGCTGCAACCTCTCCTCCCCCTGGGGAGCTGATGGAGTCCGGCTCGGCCTCGGGAGAGCTTCCCCCCGAAGGGGGAGGTGGGGTGTGGGGAGCAGTAGGACCCACTCGATGTTACCTGTTCAGCTGACCAGGAGGAAAAGGGCCTGACCTGAACAAACCCAGGATTTATATGGGTACTTCCCAAAGTCGCATTCAACATTCTCAGTGGCCAAAGCAGATGCCAATATCTCAAACCGGCTTCTGATAGGTCCTTGTCCTTTCTAAAACTATTTCCAGGGTCCTGACAGGGTAACACTTCACATTCCTCCCTAACTAAAAACCAAACTGTGCTAACCCATGACAGTGACCTTTAGGCTTTGCAGGGCTCAGGCACAGCTGCTGTGACAGAGTCAGGGCTGAGGTCACACTCTGTGGGCTGGGGCAGAGCCCATCCAGAAATGACCTGAGATGGGCTCAAATACAATGATGGGACCATGGCCAGACCCTCATGTTCTTCAGTCCCACCTCACATCACTGCCAGGGGCAGAGAAAGGGACAGGTGACTTCTCATCGTGGGTCACAGGAACCTGGGTCACCAGAGCCCTTCCCAAAGTGGCAATGGCCCATTAACAGAAGATATCTCCCTGGAGGGAGGATGGGTCATGGAAGAGATCAAGAACACTGCCCCATTTGGTTTTACACAGCTCGGCCATTAAGAGAAGATCCCCCTCAGAGATATGAGGAATGGGTCATGGAAGAGATAAACAACCTGCCCCAGCTGGTGTTCACAGATGGTAATAGAATACATTTTTTTGGTTACATCTTGCATTGTAAGACAGGGCTTGAGGCTCCTTGCCCAGGAGGCCTCAGGAATTCCACAAGGCTACTGAGATAACAACAGGACTACAAATAAGAACCAAGAGCCTGAGAAACTGTTTACAAACAATGCAAAACTTAGAGGACACACAACATGATGATGGACGCTTGACCAATTTGGTGTCCTGAAGGATGTGTGCCTGCCTTGTGAACAAGTGGCTCAGCCAATTGAGAGGCACCTGTACGTGTGGACAGTAGTGCTAGAATCTATAACTGGAGTTTAACATAGACAATAAACGGCTTCTGCTAAAATCATATTGATTCTGTTATTCAGTTGTCCAGGGTTTTCCCTGAACTGGAGAGGCTCTGCAGGACTGACAGGATGGGCTTTGGGGCTGTGAGGAGAAGCTGAGGGACCTGGGCTGCTGGAGCTTCTGAAGAGGAGGCCCAGGGCTCATCCTGCAACTGCTGCAAGGGTGGTTTCAGAGAATCACAGAATCAGCCAGGTTGGAAAAGACCTTGGACATCATCAAGTCCAACCTGTGCCCTGACACTGCCTTGTCTCCCTTGAGACTCCTTTTCTCCAGGATAAACAACAGACAGGTTGGGGACAGAGTGGCTGGACAGTGGCCAGGCAGAAAGGGAAATGCAGGGACAGATGGACAGCAGGCTGGACAAGAGCCAGCAGTGTGCCCATGTGGCCAAAAAGGCCAATGGCTCCTGGCCTGGATCAGGGACAGTGTGGCCATCAGTATCAAGGCAGTGATTCTTCACTTGTGCTCAGCACTCGTTGGGCAGCACCTGAGTGCTGTGTCCACTTCTGGGCCTCCCAAATTAGGAAGGAAGTGGAGGGGCTGGAATGTGTCCAGAGAAGGGCAAGAAGGCTGGTGAGGGGTCTGGAACACAAGTCCTGTGAGGAGAGGCTGAGGGAGCTGGGTTTGTTCATCCTGGAGAAGAGGAGGCTCAAGGGAGACAAGGCAGTGTCAGGTCACAGGTTGGACTTGGTGATGTCCAAGGTCTTTTCCAACCGTGCTGATTCTGTGATTCTCTGAAACCACCCTTGCAGCAGTTGCAAGATAAGCCTTTGTGTCTGGTTCTGTCCCTGCACCGGGAGGGAGCTGACCTCCGGCTAGCTCGGGTCAACACAGCCACAGAAGGTCCCAGTTCGTTTCAGCTTCTCAGCTTAGCAGCTGGACCCAATAGTGTCATGACAGCAACAGCTGCAGAAGAGAAAAGGCTGGCTCTCAGCGTAGCAGGTTAAAAGATGTTTATTAGCTGAAGAGCTGAGGAGCAGAGAGGCTGAGAGCTCCCAGCTGAGAGAGTTTGAATCTCCCTCCTACCCCTTATAAGCGGGGGAGAGGTTCCAGGGAGGATACAACAAGGCAACAAATCAGGGGATTCAGGGGGTAACAAGGTGTGCCCACCCCTAAGCCTTGGACCACTAAAATCCAGAGCTAAAGGAATTCCCCCCAGGGGACCTATCACCTGAAGCCCTCTCCCTGAGATTTTGCAATCCAGGAGGGACCCTCAAAGTGATAGGCTGCCCCAGAGAGAGGGGGGTGGGGCAGAGGGGATGTTACAGGTCAGGTGAGGAGTGGGAGGACTGACACAAAACACCTTCTTATACAGACAACACAAAAGGGATACAGAATTGGGGATACAGTGAAATGAACCATAACATAAACTTCTTATAAAAACCTAATAAAACAGTTCTGCACCACCACAAGCCTTGGACCTTCTCTTCAGAAGGTCCAGCAGCCCAGGTCCCTCAACTTCTCCCCACAGCACCAAAGCCCATCATGTCAGTCCTGCAGGAGCATGCAGACAATTCCTGAAGCACTTGGAGGATGATCCAGCTCCCCAGTGGACGTTCCCATGGTGCCAACTCAGGAACTGAAACGGGGAATGGGGCCAGAGACGAATGGGCAACCAGGGATGGGCTGTTTGCAGGGGAGGGAACAGGGAGGGGCAAAATTAAGAAATTTGTACCAGGAAGGGGAAAGAAAGCCAAGGTGAAGCAAATGAAATGCTCAGTGCAGTTTGGGAGTGGCTGCCAGGCAGCACTGGCTCTGAGCAGCAACACCTGCAGTGGCACAGGAAACTCACAGCTCATGGGAACAAACTTTCTGGATGACTTCAGAGGCCACCACAAACCTGAGTGGTTTCCCTGCTGTCCCCCAGCCCTTCCTGGCCCCAGGGGCTGATGGCATATGTGCTCACTCAGGTTCATCTCCTCATACCAACACCATGGGGGTGCTCACGCCTGCTCTGGGCAGTGCAAACAGGGGCTCCTGAGCCAGCGCTGCCGTGTCTGTGCCTGCAAGGATGCGGCACCTGTGTGAGCTGGGGGAGAGGCCAGGGCTGCAGAGGGGGGATGTTGTTGGCAGGTGCATGAGGACGCTCTGGGACACTGCCCTGGGGTGTCCAGCACAGTGGGGATGGATCAGCCCCTGCTCTGCTGCTCCTTCCCATCTCCTCCAGGGACCTTGCAGAGCCCCAGCCATGCTGTTTGCCCCCAGCCTGCCCATGGCCACCCTGGAGCTGCTCACGGGGCTTTTCTCTGCTGAGCATTGGCCTGGGCTTGTTCTGGAGAGAGCCTGGGCAAGGAGCATCAAGCCCTGTCTTGCAATGCAAGATGTAACCAAAAAAAGTGTGTTCTATTACCATCTGTTAAAAACAGGAGGGCAGGTTGTTTATCTCTTCCATGACTCATCCCTCATATCTCTGAGGGGGATCTTCTTTTAATGGGCCAGCTGTTAAAACCAAATGGGGCAGTGTTCTTGATCTCTTCCATGACCCGTCCTCCCTCCAGGGAGATATCTTCTGTTAATGGGCCATTGAGTCTCACTGCATGACTGATAAAATTACATCATCCCATTGTGAGATGCTCCACCCAGAGGGAGGAGCCAAGCATTCCCAACCTGGATATAATCTGAGATTTAAACACCAGAAGCAGCCTGGTTTCCAGTGGATTCCCAGAGGAAGACCAGACCCATCTGCAACACCACTGGACCTTCAGAGGAAAACTACACCCTTCTACAGGATCATTGCTTCAACAAAACCACATCTGTCAGTCCAGGAGCACTGCAGCCACGATTTGATTGCACTGCTAGCAACACCCTGACTACCTGGGTGTCAGGTTGGATTCTGACTTTTATGTTTTGGGGTTTTTTTTGTGTTGGGTTTTTTTGGTTTTTTTTGTTTTGTTTTGGTTTGTTTTTAACTACTGAATATTTAGTTTATTTTCCTGCTGAAGAACTGATATTCCTATTGCCATATTTTGTTTGAGAGCACATTAATTTCAAAATTATAATTCAAAGAGAGGGCGTTTGTATTTTCCATTTCAAGGGAGGCTCCTGCCTTCCATTGCAGACACGTGTCTTGCCAACCCAAGACAGGGAGCTTGGCTCAGATATCCTGAGGTGTCCCTGGGTTGGGTTTTTTTGGTTGGGGATGTTTGGAGAAGTAAGAACGCCAAAGCTGTGTGGAAAATGCCACTTGGGGGGACATTAGGGGGTCCCAGTGGTGGCTGCTGGCAGAGGCAGCCTGGAGGAGCAGAGCCCTGTGTCCCCCAGGAACCCAGAGAGGGGGGAGCGCTGCAATTTGCAGGACCCTCAACAGCTTGGAGAGGTACAGGGGGGACTCCTTGGCGCCCCTGCACCCGAAAGCAGAGAATAAGGGGAGAAGGGACCCTGGAACCCCAAAATCCTCAGCATTCCTAAATAGAAAATGGAAAAGGAGGGAGCTTTTCAGATTCCTGGGATTCTCAGCAGCCTGGGGAGGGCAGGGAGACTAGAGACAGGGAACTCCACAAAGGAATTTCCAGGGCTGCTCTTGGTGTTTGATAGGTTATTAGGGACTCCAGATATCTGGTGACTTGTAGAGATGGACTTGAGCAGAAGGACATTCAAACTCAACATACTCATCCTTTGTTTTTGCCCAAACCAGGATTTCCAATTCCCAAACTTTGACTGGATGGAGGAGGAGGCTGTGAGGAAGAGGAAGATGCCCCAGGACAGCCAGGCAGGTGAGGAGGAAGTCAGTGCCCCTTTCCCCCTCTCTCCTGCTCCATCTCCCAGCCCAGCATGGCCCCCAGCTCCAGGACAACCCAGCTGCCGACGCTGTCCTGCTGGGGATGTGTTGGGAGAATCTCCTTCCCCTTCCCTCTGGCATGGAGGTAAATCCCATTCTTTTCCTTGTCCTTCCTCTCCCAGACAAGGAGCTGAGGATGGAGACCAGGGAGGACAAATCCCTGCAGCAGAACCTCGTGGAAGAGGCCGTTTTGAGTGGCCCCATGGTACAGGAATCCAAAAGGGAGAAAAAGCGACAGAGATCCGACAGGAGGAAGGTCTCCAAACCCATCCCAGGGAGCTCTGAGGAGGAAAGACCCACCGTGTGCCAGGAAAGTGGACAGAGCTTCATCCAGAGCAACACCCCTGTCCAGCACCAGATCATCCACACCGGGGAGAGACCCTACAAGTGTCCCAAGTGTCAGAAGAGGTTTCAGAGAAGCTCCGGTCTCCTCAAGCACCATCAGATTCACACAGAGGAGAGGCCCTTCCGCTGCCCCGACTGCAGGAAGGGCTTCAAGCACAAGTCCACGCTCATCACCCACCAGCGCATCCACACTGGGGAGAGGCCCTACGAGTGTGGGGAATGTGGGATGAGCTTCAGCCAGAGATCCCACCTGATCTGCCACCAGAGGATCCACACCAGGGAACGGCCCTATGAGTGTGAGCAATGTGGGAAGAGCTTCAGCCAGCGCTCCAGCCTGATCCACCACCAGAACATCCACGCTGAGGAAAGGCCATACAAGTGTGGGGAATGTGGGAAGGGCTTCAACCAGAGGTCGCACCTGGTCATCCATCAAATGATCCACACTGGGGAGAGGCCCTACGAGTGTCCTGAGTGTGGGAAGAGGTTTCGGACCAGCTCTAGTCTCCTCGTTCACGAGCGGATTCACACAGAGGAGAGGCCCTTCCGCTGCCCCGACTGTGGGAAGGGCTTCAACCGCAACTCCAACCTCATCAGGCACCGGCGAATCCATACTAGGGAGAGGCCCTACGAAGGTCCCCAGTGAAGGAAGAGCTTCTCTGACACCTCTTACTTGATCCAACACGAACGGAGGCTCCAGTAAGGGAAGCCCTGCAAGTGCCCCAAATGTGGGAAGAGCTTTGTGCATTGCTCCAACTCCATCCCTCTTGGAGTCCAGGGCATTCCTTTGGTTGCCCTGGAGGGTCAGGGACCTGGGCAGGGGGGTCTGGGACCCCAGCCCAGAGCTCAGAGAGACACTGGCTTTGATTTCAGTCCATAGGAAAAGCTTCCTACACTGAGAGAAGGTTTACAAGCCACAAGAATGTGAGAAATAGTAGTTTAGCTTATCACAGAATGAGAAAATAGTAGTTTTAGGTTCCTGGCATTGAAGCGACTGAGGACAAGATGGAGAATCTGGGGCGTTGTCTCCTTCTTCTTCTCCTTCTCCTTCCCTCACTCCATTGCTGCATTGACGTGGCACAAAGTAGTTAGTGAGGATTGGGTCAAAGTAAAGATGACCTTTTTAGTAATAGTGATAGACATTGGTAAGAAATAGTAAACAAGAAATACGTAGTAATTAGTATAAAAGATAAGGACAACCCAGCTCGGGGGGAGACGGGAGGAATCCATGCAGCTGCGAACATCTTGTCGGACTCCGAGAAAATTGTAAGACAAGAAATAATAAACGAAGTATGCAACATTGAAAAATCTAAACCTGAGAACTCCGTCTCTTCCTTCGGCTTGGCTCGGAGCTGTGCAGGGGAGCAAAGGACCCTGAAACCACCTGAATGTTGGGGAAAGCCCCCGACATCTGGCGTCCCTGGGTGGGCAGAGACATCTGGCGTCCCTGGATGAGAAGAAACATCTGGCGTCCCTGAGTGAGAAGAAACATCTGGCATCTCTGGGTGTGAAACATCTGGCATCCCAGGTCGAACAACATCTGACCTCCCTGACTGGCACTCCTGAAAAGGAGCACCGAAAAGGGTCGCAGCAACCTCTGCAGAAACATCAGAAAGCTCCCAGAACATCAAGTAGCCAAGCCAACAACTCCGGAGAAGAAACACCTGTCTGGCCAGAACACCAGCTCACTCCAGTTCGTTCCAGACGACGGTTTTCCACTGGGCCCAGGAACCCGTCACCCTGAGATCTGCTGGACGGAGATCGGGACACCTCTGAAACAAATCGGACCACAGCTGGGAAAGTTTCACTTTGGTAAGACCTGTGAAATTCAGAACACACCGCGCGATGGGGGGAACTAGTTCCCAAGAGAGAACAATAATATTAGAAAATCTAAAAGAATTGATATCAAAATATAATGCAGCGCTGAAAGATAAAGAGCTCGAAGCCCTGATGTTATGGGTCAAATGTAATTATTCACAATGTGAGACTCAGTCTCTTTTTGAGCCAGGTTTTTGGCAAGAAGTAAACAGAAATCTTTATGATAAGGCCACACGAAAGCAAAAAATACCCACAAAGCTTTTATCAGCGGGGAGAATTATGTTAGAAGTTATAACAGAATATAGTAGAGAGAGCTGCAGGGTTGGACAGCAGCCAAGCAAACAAAGGGAGTATAGCACAGAGCCAGGACACAGAGCTATGCTAACTCCGAGGTCGGTACCTCCCCCAAGGGAATGGGAAGGGGGAGGGGGAAGAACACAGGTATCTCAAGGTCCAACAGAAACCTCGTCAGAAACCCCAAAATTAGTACCAGGAAAACCCAAACTTTTAATATATCCAAGGGAACAGGAGGAATTTGAGACGCTTTTCTTTGAAGCAGTCCCAAAACAAACCCCTCATTTATATGGGGGGGGGGGGGAGAAGAAGTCCACCGAGGAGCCCCTTCACGCCTCCAGGGTCCCCGCGCCGGCACACTCCTCAGTCGCCGTTGCTCCTTTCCCTTCCCGTGAAAAAACTGGGTGTGGGTGGAGAGGACGGAGGGGGGAAAGAGGCGGGTCAGGCGCCGTTGGAGCAGCGGGGGGCGAGACTGCGTGGGGGACCGAGGCTGCGCGAGGGACGGAATCTAACCTATCGCGTCGAAATGCGGCGGGACGCAACGGGGCGCGATCAGAGGGTGTGTCGGGAGATACAGACGCGGATCGCGACGAAAAGGAGTCCGCGGGAGGAGATTCTGGGGCTGGGGGGATGAAAACCGGGCAGGCGGCTCAGCGCGCGCTGATGACGCAAGCCACGGGAAGCAACACAGCTCAAAATATCGCGTTGCGGAGCACCGGGAGGGAAGTGCCAAAAGCGGAAGTATCGAGCCGAGAACTACAAACCCCAGAAGGCTCAGCGGCCGGTCCAGGCGCATGCGCGGCAGGGGCAGGTAGAAGCCCAGGGCGCGCTTCTATTCAGGAGGGGGCTGATTCCGATGACGAAAGAGACGGGGTGGGCCTTGAGCATCAGACAGGACAGGGTACCTCGTCAGATACCGCCGGGCCGGGGCTGGCAGGGGCGGGATGGGCGGTGACAGAGTGGGCAGGGACGGGGCTTGGCCGAGGCGAGGAGAGTCTCAAAGGTACCACCCCCAGGCAGCAGGAGCTGTGAAGTCCAACCCTGTCCGTGGGCAAGTTGCCAATTCACGAATCTCCTGTTTATGGAGAATCGTGGGCAGCTGCAGAGATGTTGCGGATGGGAACGCGTCCGAAAATATCTCAGATTTTGCAGGCTTTTCCAGAATTTAAAAGATACTTGAGAACTCCGAGCCCACAGAGGACAGTTGCCAGTGTGCCATCATCACTGAGGGGCGGGGCAGAGAGGCAGCGAGCACGGAGATCATCAGCCACATCCACCGAGGCATCGGTTTGGGAGGACACACCCACATTGCATTGTTTTTTTCCAATTTCATACAAAAAATCAACTTCTTCAGAACAGCAATTCAAACAAAAATCGAGAGAACCTTTGCCGAGGATGAGGGATGAGGACGTTGTGGATGAGGACCAGGAGATGTCAATTACAGATGAAGATATAATCAGAATCACAGCATCAGAAGGGATTCCTGCCAGGAGAGTAAAGGCATTTGAGTTTACACGACAAGCTTCGTCATTTTTGTTATCTGAGGACTTTATGAACAAGTTTTTTCGAAGGTTCACTGAAACAGCATTTTGCCACGACCCCACATCTTCTTTCTCTCAGATTTTTCTTCCGGGGAAGGAAGTTTCAGAAAAATTTGAGGATGCTCAGCAAGCTCTGATTCCTGTTCAGCGAGTGAAAGAAAAAGAAAAAGAAAAAGAAAAAGAAAAAGAAAAAGAAAAAGAAAAAGAAAAAGAAAAAGAAAAAAAAAGAAAAAGAAACAGGGAAAGAAACAAAACCCGAGGAAGTGAAGCCTCCAAAACAAGTAGGTCCTGAGAAAGATGAAGCAGCAGCAAAAGCACAAACAAAGGAAACAATTTCAGAGGCAGACACCGCACATGCTTCTGCCAAGCCAGAATTTTGTTCAACAGACTGGACAGACATAAAGAAATTTGCATTGAAAGGGGATACACTTTCAATGGGTCCAAAGGGCATGGCTACGCCAGTGACATATGATGCACAGGATGCAAACCCAAGATGGGAGAGATTGGATCGTGAAGTCGTCAGGGATCTGATGAAAGCCGTTCATGATAATGGATTGGGGTCTCCATACTTCAAACAACTTTTAAAAGGGACATTTAATATTTATGATTTAACACCATTTGACCTCCGATCTCTTGCAACCATGATCCTGAGCGACTCACAATTCATCCTCTGGGAAGCATAATGGAGAAAAATTTTAAACTATTACAGAATCAAATACCAGGGAGGGGCAAATGCAGGCTTCACAGTTGCACAATTGGCCGGTGATCCACCACTTGACAGTGCAGCTCGTCAAGCCAGGTTTTTTCCTTGAGATGTGTTGACAGACATCAAGGATGTAGCCAGAAAGGCAATGGTGCAAATTCCACCAACAGGAGTCACAGAAAGTCTTTTTACAGAAGTAAAGCAAGGTCCTTCAGAACCCTTCGCTTCATTCATCGATCGTCTCACACAAGCAGTGGACAGGCAAGTCACAGATGAAACAGTGAAGTCACATCTGATTCGGTGTCTTGCATTTGCAAATGCCAATCCAGAATGCAAACGTGTCATCAGTGCGATGCCAGGCCAACCCACCATGGCAGAAATTCTAGAGGCATGCAGCAAGGTGGGGACACCACAGCACGTTGCAACAATTTTAGGAGATCATGTGGAAAAAGCTGTCAAAGAAGCATTTGCAAATTTTCAACAAAGACAGTGTTACAAGTGTGGCAAACCAGGGCATTTCAAGAAGGACTGCCCAGAAGTTATAAGCAATGCAGACTCATCAGATCATTGTCCGGCATGCGGGAGAAGGAAGCATCGCCCTGCAAAAAACAATGTGAGTGGAGGAACTCATTCAGGAAACTCCAGAAGGAGCGCGAATTGTCAGCGCACGACGACACAAGTGATGGCGATGACTCAAGAGCAGGCTCCGCAAGGGGTACAATCATCGGGGAACAGCATTCTGACACCCTCAGCAGGACAATCTGCAGGATCCCCAGCGATCCAGAGTTACTACCACCAGGGGCGCAATGCGACTTGGCAACTTCCAAAGTGATATGTTTTTTGGATGACAATTATGCAGTGATACCCACTGGTGTCACTGGGTCCTCGTGGAAGAGGCAGGACTTTCTAATTATAGGTAAGGACAGAAGCAGTGTTTTGGGACTTGTTATTTACCCTTCTGTCATTTCAGCAGATCACAATGATGAGTTGACAGTTTTAGCGAAGCCTCATCAGCCACCATTGATCATTCCCCCGAACACCTCAATTGCCAGGGCAATTGCATTGCCACCCCATGCTGCAAAACAAGTCTTGCCAGTGCTCCAGGAACAAGATCCTCCTTCAGGTGAGCACATGGAGGTTCATGCCTCTTGGGTGAAACACATAGGCCGAGACAGACCAATTCTCGTCTGTGAATTGACCCAGGGTGACAAAACAATCGCAGTCAAAGGGATGCTCGACACGGGGGCGGACGTCACAGTAATTTCATAACTTTTTTGGCCCAAGAATTGGAATTATTGCTCCCTTGAGTCCTCTTTTAGGCATAGGGGGAAACACCTTGTGTCTGCAGAGTGAAGATGCGATTGTTGTCTCGGGGCCAGGAGGTAAGACTGCAATCATTCGCCCATTTGTTGTGCAAAGACCCATCACAGTGTGGGGAAGGGGCATTTTAGTGCAATGGGGTGTGAGGTTGGAAGTGGATTTTTAGTGGGGGTCACTGTGGCACTCACCACTTTGAAATTGACCTGGAAAACAGACAATCCTGTCTGGGTGGATCAGTGGCCCCTCGAGAGAAAAAAATTGAGTGCTCTCAAAAACTTGGTCAGGGAACAATTGGAAAAGGGACACATTGTACCAACAAACAGTCCCTGGAATTCCCCAGTGTTTGTCCTTCACAAGAGAGCCCCTGGCTCATGGAGATTGCTTCATGATCTCAGAAAAATCAATGAGGTCATTGAGGAAATGGGACCACTTCAGCTGGGGCTTCCATCTCTCTCAATGATTCCGAGAGATTGGCCACTTGTGATCATTGATCTCAAAGATTGTTTTTTCAGCATCCCACTTCATCCAGATGATGCTCCTCGATTTGCCTTTTCCATCCCAAGTGTCAATAGGGAGGAGCCTCTGCAGAGATACCATTGGGTTGTTCTTCCCCAAGGACTCTGGAACTCTCCGACCATCTGCCAATGATTTGTTGCACAGGCACTGTCTCCAGCTCAAAAGAAACATCCAGGAGCAAAAATAATTCATTACATGGATGATCTGCTCATTGCTGCCCCGACACAACAGGAATTGTAGAGGGCTCGTGACTGTGTGATCACAGAGGTGCAAAATGCAGGTTTGGAAATTTCCACTTCAAAAATTCAGGAGATTGCACCTTGGAAATACCTAGGATGGAAAATCACTGAACAAACAGTGAAACCACAGAAAATTGAAATTAGAACAGAAGTTAACAACTTACAGGATTTGCAACAACTTTTGGGAGAGATCAACTGGACGAGATCCATCTTGGGGATCACAAATGATGAACTTGTGCCATTGTTCAATCTCTTGAAAGGGAGCAATAACATCAAATCCCACAGGAGCCTCACTCCTGAGGCTCGGGAGGCCCTTGAGAAAATTGCTGGAGCCCTCCAGCAAAGACAGGCACATCGTTTTGTAACATCTTTACCTTTCTTTCTTGCAGTGTTGGGGGAAAAAATACAGTTATATGGGTTGATTTCTCAGTGGGACTCATCACAAAAAGACCCATTGTTGATTTTAGAGTGGATTTTTTTATCTTACAGGTCTCCGAGGACGATCCTCTCAAGTCTGGAGATGATAGCTCAGATCATCATCAAAGCTAGGACCAGGCTGCAAACAATGGCAGGCAAAGATTTTACAACAATTTACCTGCCTTTGAAAAAAGATTATTTTGATTGGGCATTGCAGAAATCAGAGGACTTGCAGATTGCATTGTTAGATTACTCGGGTGTTTGTACTATTCATTTCCCAAGCCACAGGCTGTTGAAAGCAAAATTAAGTTTCAGAGAAAAGCCAAAAATAAGTGAGGTGCCATTGGATGCAATAACAGTATTTACCGATGGCTCTGGAAAAACTCACAAATCAGTAAGTACATGGCAGGATGACATCACAGGGGAGTGGAAATCAGATATAAGAATAGTACAAGGGTCACCACAAATAGTGGAATTAGCAGCAGTGGTCAGAGCTTTTGAGCTGTTCCAGCAACCTTTTAATTTGATCACAGATTCAGCTTATGCAGCTAATGTGGTCAAAAGACTTGAGGGTTCACTTTTGAGAGAAGTTGACAATGAAAATTTATATTCATATTTATTGTGCATGAGGACATTGTTGCAAAACAGAAAACATAAATATTTTGTCTCGCACATCAGAGCACATTCTTCTCTTTAAGGTTTTTTAGCAGAAGGCAATGCACATGCAGACAAATTGACCATGCCAATTTCAAGGACTTTACCGAACATTTTTGAACAGGCAAAATTGAGTCATGCATTCTTTCATCAGAATGCTCAAGCACTAATGGACACTTTTCACATTTCCAAAAGTCAGGCAAAGGAAATCATTAGTGCTTGCCCTGATTGCCAGCTTGTTCAGCCTCCTGCTTCCATGGGAGCAGTCAATCCAAGAGGATTGCACAGTTTGCAGTTATGGCAAACTGATGTCACAAAATATCCATCTTTTGGGAAACTCAAAAATATTTATGTTTCAGTTGACACATTTTCAGGTGCAGTCTTTGCATCATTGCACACAGGTGAGACAGCACAACACGCTTGTCGACATTTCTTGCAGGCATTTGCATCTTTGGGCGTGCCACAAGAAATCAAAACAGACAATGGACCAACATATATAGGGAAAGTGCTTGACAAATTCCTGAAGAGGTGGGGTGTCCATCATACCTTTGGTATCCCACACTCTCCAACAGGTCAAGCAATCATTGAAAGGACACATCAAACATTGAAATCCCTTTTGGACAGACAAAAAAGAGGAGAAGCAGACGCCACACCATACATGCGCTTGAATAAAGCCTTGTATGTGTTGAATTTTCTAAATGGCTCTTTTGCAGAGCCAACTCCACCAATTGTCAGACATTTTTCAAACAGCACAAGAGTGAAGCTGAAGGAAAATCCTTTATTTTTGGTCAGAAACCCAGAAACAGGGCAGATTGAAGGGCCATTCAAATTAATAACTTGGGGCAAGGGATATGCTTGTGTCTCCACAGCAGTTAGATCGAAGTGGCTGGCGGCAAGGCACGTGAAACTGTACTGAGTTCAGATGCAAGCAGACGCGGACCCCAAGACCGGAGAAAAAGAAGTGAGCACGCAGACGTGAGCCAGTATCAAGATAGCAAACATCCCTTCGTTCTACATGCAAAAGAGACTCTTAGACTTAAGTTTTCTTTGGAGTTTGAGTTTTCTTTGGAACTTAGGTAGTGTTGCATTTTTAGGGATTCCCATAGGAAAAATGCCATTGAACATAAAAGAACTATACTTGTGCCTCATTCTCTCCTTAGTTGCCTTGAGCAATGCGGCAGTTTTGCCCGTGGCCCAACCAAAAGAGAATGTTTGGGAAACTCTAGCCAATGCATCAAGTTTAGATACCATCTGCTTGACACACTCAAAGCCAGAGAAACCCTTCTCAACATGTTTAGTGGGGTTGCCAGTGAGCGAATGGCCGATTCCAGAGAACATCCCTCCAGTGATTTCAAAGTCCATTGTAAACCCAGTGGACAGATGGGATGTTTGGACAAAGTTCCTTCCTGTGGGTCCTTTTGAACCTCAGGAATTGGAAGTTCTTGGATCGGTCCAAATGCAATTCTGTGTGAAATTCGGCCTTTCTGGAGTGGCACAAAACAAAACAATAGACATCACTCCAAACCTCAATTTCTGCAGAAATTCCTCATCTTGGTGTAATTACACTAAGATGCTGGACAAGCCATCCAACCATGTTCCAGCGCAATTGCCGAGAGGAATCTTTTTCATCTGTGGGGACAGAATTTGGCCCGCAATCCCCGCAAATGTCAAAGGTGGTCCATGCAGCATTGGAATGCTTTCATTGCTAACACCCAACACAACACTGCTGAGAGAACAAAAATATAGATGGAAAAGATCTATCAAACTGTATGATCCAAATTGTGATGACAATGTTCACATGTGCGACCAGGCTCAGAGAATTGCGGTTGCACTTTTTTCACCACAAGCAGCTTCAGGAGTAGCCTTGACACAATTGGATTGGGTGGGTTGTTGGCTGAGCAAACATGCCCGAGCCACCTCTCTTGCACTGAGTGACATGTTATTAGACGTTGACAGTGTAAGATGAGCGAGTCTCCAAAACAGAGCGGCAATAGATTATCTGTTGCTGACCCACGGGCATGGGTGTGAGGAATTTGAGGGAATGTGCTGCATGAATTTGTCAGATCATTCCAAATCCATTCATGAGAACATCAAGCAATTGCAGGAAAGTGTGAACAAACTTGGAGAGGTAACTGGGTCATGGATGGATGGTGTGTTCAATTTGTTTGACCTTTCACCATTGTGGAAGAGATTTTTAAAAATATTTATATACGTTTTAGTAGGGCTTGTAATTCTTCTCATGATCTTGCCATGTTTGATTCGATGCATACGGCAAGCCATAGACAGGGTTGCCAAAGAGGTGTTTTTGGTTCAAACAAGAGGGGGAGATGTTGGAGTCCAGGGCATTCCTTTGGCTGCCCTGGAGGGTCAGGGACCTGGACAGGGGGGTCTGGGACCCCAGCCCAGAGCTCAGAGAGACACTGGCTTTGATTTCAGTCCATGGGAAAAATTTCCTACACTGAGAGAAGGTTTACAGGCCACAAGAATGTGAGAAATAGTAGTTTAGCTTATCACAGAATGAGAAAATAGTAGTTTTAGGTTCCTAGCATTGGAGTGAATGGGGACAAGATGGAGAATCTGGGGCGTTGTCTCCTTCTCCTTCTCCTTCTCCTTCTCCTTCTCCTTCTCCTTCTCCTTCTCCTTCTCCTTCTCCTTCTCCTTCTCCTTCTCCTTCTCCTTCTCCTTCTCCTTCTCCTTCTCCTTCTCCTTCTCCTTCTCCTTCTCCTTCTCCTTCTCCTTCTCCTTCTCCTTCTCCTTCTCCTTCTCCTTCTCCTTCTCCTTCTCCTTCTCCCTCTCCTTCTCCTTCTCCTTCTCCTTCTCCTTCTCCTTCTCCTTCTCCTTCTTCTTCTCCTTCTCCTTCCCTCACTCCATTGCTGCATTGACGTGGCACAAAGTAGTTAGTGAGGATTGGGTCAAAGTAAAGATGACCTTTTTAGTAATAGCGATAGACATTGGTAAGAAATAGTAAACAAGAAATACGTAGTAATTAGTATAAAAGATAAGGACAGCCCAGCTCGGGGGGAGACATGAGGAATCCATGCCGCTGCGAACATCTTGTCGGACTCCGAGAAAATTGTAAGATAAGAAACAATAAACGAAGTATGCAACCTTGAAAAATCTAAACCTGAGAACTCCGTCTCTTCCTTCGGCTCAGCTCGGAGCTGTGCAGGGGAGCAAGGACCCTGAAACCACCTCAATGTTGGGGTAAGCCCCCGACAATTTATATCCCTTCCCCCCGCCTCTGTCTGCTGCCCTACAGTCTCTAGCAATGTGCAATAAGCATATGCCAGGGCCCAGCTTACTGCAGCGACCTTTTCCCCCTTAGAGCCATCATGGTACCTCTCTTTCAGGTATTTCCCCAGCTCCACTGGATTCTGAATTCGTTCCCATGGAAAATCCCAGACTACAGGGTCAGAGAATTCCTTGAGGAGTTGGCCCATATCCTCCCATTCTCCACACCACTCAGGATTTCCTCTGCCTGGGTCAGGAGTTTCATCAGCCCCTCTAGAAATCTCAGCCCATATTCTAGAGAAGCTGCACACTGTATAGAGGAGGCTTACCAGATGACATACCAGAAAGACGGTCTCTTTAACACTCAAGGGAAACTCAACCTTCTCCAACAATGATTCAACCGATTCAGAGGAGAAGAAGGAAACGAAAGACTGCAATGCTTCATCCTCTGCTCCTCCTCCCACAAACAAGGTGAATAACCATAACCATGACCCATACATACTAGGAAAAGATCTCAGCACCTTTATAAACTTCCTGCAAATTAGTATCATTAAACCAAGGCCAATAGCTACTCTAATCTGTGTCCCTCTACTGTAAAAACTGTGTACTAATGACAATATTGGGGCTATCTCTGGATATGCAAATAAACTTAAGGACCACAAAGGTATTAAGACCTCAAACAAGCCTAAGGATCCAAGACACATCAAGGCCCCCACCCCAAGAGACATGAGTTCAAGCAGCATAGTTACTGACTGCTAAATACTAATCAGTACAGGGTTTTTCCACTCTCTCGAGCCCCACTTTTGGGCACCAGGAAGTTTGTTGTCGTTTCAGGCAGATTTTGTGAGAAACCCTCCCACGGGTCCATCCCCTCCCTAACCGGTTCGGGAAAAGACTTCCTCAGAGAGAAGTGGAAAAAACCTGTTTATTAAACAGGCAAAGCACTCCCAGCACAATACCCGATGACAAGAGCTTCGTGCCGCTTACGGAGGGATAACAAACTTAAAGAAAGTCTCCTCTTGAGGATCGTCACTGTGCTCCACCGCTCCGTCTCCGCTGACGCTGGGAGAAAAGGAGATGTGCAGGGCTGGTCTTGGTGGGGTGGGTCCCCTGTGGAGGCCCCCGGTGCTTCCCCAGGTCCTTAGTCCGGAGAGGTTGGAACAGTTCCGAGGAGAGGGCAAAAAGGAAAAAAGGAAGAAAAAAGAAGGAGCTTCAGCTATTCTACAGCGTCTAACTACGCTAGCACTAAACTAACTAACTGCCAGGGAAAAAAACAACAGAGCTTCTTTCGACTTGCAGTGTTCCAACTCCCCCGCTTCTTCAAGGTCACTCCGATGAGCAGAGTTTTCCTGGGGAAAAACAAACTGCGCTTCCCCTCCCCTTTGCACCCAATAGATGATTGGGGGATACACAGTCACCCTAGGACAACAATGTATTTCTTTCACATTATGATGAACAGTTATCAGGGTTTTCTGCCCAACTTTCTTGATCTTTTCCAAAATTTCTATTAAGTCCTGGTGAAGCAACAATTGCTTTTCCAAAGTTAGGTTCATTCCAATGGGAAGTAGGTGATAGTTTTGAATCAATGTATAATTCGATTGCAAAAGGTAATGAGAAGTAACTGGAGCTTTATAAGAAAAATCACATCCTGTGATTTTAGTAAAATTGCAAGCACAGAAATTTGAATGATTTTTAGTGTCTACTACTATGTTTTCTACAAATACCATATCACAAGTAGTTCTAAAGCATGCACAACCATTACCTATATATATAAGGACTGTTCCAGGGGCCTCGTTAGGATGAATTTCAAAATGACAGATATTTTGCTCAGAGTCCAGACAAATATCTTGAACTATAACTGCATTACTTTCACAGATAAACCCTTGTTGTTCTCGGACAATACAGGATTCTAAGTTAACAGTTTGCCATTTCTCACCAATCTG
This sequence comes from Hirundo rustica, assembly GCF_015227805.2. Lineage (NCBI taxonomy): Eukaryota > Metazoa > Chordata > Aves > Passeriformes > Hirundinidae > Hirundo > Hirundo rustica. The sequence goes on along the minus strand of NW_026690262.1, from coordinate 33,646 downwards.
ACAGGCCCATTCCCTATGCTCTGAAAGGTAGAGAACATCTCCATCATGATTCAATCCTAATGCAATGATAGGGAATATCAAATGACCTAAAGCATTACGTACGGTTAACACAAAAACTGTGGCTGTGTTTGTAACGGGATTGTAAGTAAAATTTACTAAGTTCCACCAGGATTGGAATTCTCTTTAAAAATCGGTGGCATTGTCCCAAATTATTTTCCAAATTTCAGTAGGAAAAGTGCCTTCTTCACCTTCTCTTATAATAGAGGCAGCAACTGACTGCATCCACAGTTGAGCCTGGGTACAGCTGAGGGCCAAAGTAGTAGCACTGAGTGCATAAATTATCAATTTATGGTCATTCACATTTACCTTTTCCCAGTTTGGTAATATGTTTGATAACAACCACTGATGTGTTCCCAAAGCCAAGAAGGATGACTAGTGATTGTTGTAATTTAGTCAAGTCTCTAGTTGTGGCAGCCAATTTATTCAGTATTACTTCTGAATCAATATTATTTAGAATTCCCAATCCTGTTCCCATAACACCAGTTATGTCTCTAAGTGTCCGCTTTTTAAAAGAGTTCCACTTTCGCAGCCAGGCTGTCCAACCTTCAAAGGAAGTCTGCAAGAAAGGTGAACAAGCTGGCTGAATTTCTGAGACATTATTTTGCATCAGCAATTTGGCTTGCTTAAGAGACCATGCTGGATTGAACAGTATTTGTTGTTGTCCTGTCTTCCTAATTATATATGGTCCGATTTCAGAAATTCTCGGGCTAAGCATGACCGGTGGTTGGGTTGGAGTGATGGTAATATGAGCTGTAGTAAATTGGGCTATAACATTTATTTTAAATTTAAAAGAAAGCCCTTGAGTATTTTTGGCCCAAAGACAAACTACTTCTACAGTTTGTGCTAGTGTGAAATTGTGCCAACAATCCTGCATGCTTGGGTGCGTGCAGACCTCTTTGTGCTTATATATTTGGTTTGTCAGAACACTGATGGAGGTTGCCTTCCTATAGGTGGTTCCATTAATCATTTGACACCCTATACTAATTTTTTCTCCCACTATCCCTTGAAGCTGCCAAGTTTTATGTTTTTCCCATTCCTGCCTAGTATATACCTGATTTTAATGCATAACAACAGCTGATAGGTTTAAGTCTTTCACATTTCCCATGGAGCCAGGAAAATGAACAAAAGCTTGGGACCAGGGCCATTCAGTATCATATTGAAAAAAGGGGTTTTCAGTCTCTTTCACCTGTTGGGGGGTGACTACTGTACTCAGTGTGGGCTTTGTTATAGGGTTTATCTTAAATTTGTAAACTAGACCTTTAAAACCCAATGGATCCGTCAAGTTATTTAGCCAACGGCATGTCACATAAGTTGGTTTGACAAAAACAAAACTATACCAACAATCAGTTGGTTCATTATTACAATCCCTTGTAATTGCAATATTGTTGGTTCTGGGGCCTGAAGTGTAATTACCCACATACTCTTGACGGCAGCACAGGGTAAGGGGAATTTGTTTAGTACAATTCCACTTTTTTGTAGGGCACAGTTCTGCTGTAGGGATATACAAATAGTTTTTTCCACCTGCTTCTAAAAAATTTCCAGCAATTGTAATGGAGGAGGCTTTCTCATGGAGAGATCCTTCCACTTTTATGCATGCTATCATAATTACTTCACCCACTGTTCCACTTAGGGTTTTGATCCACTCTTTCCGATCCCATCCCCACTCATTTAGATGGTATGCCTCAGAGCCATGCTGCACTACAGTTGCGCGGTTTGGATGGCGATCTTTGGGATAAGATCCTAAAACATTTGTGTGCTTGATGATAGCTTCAGACCACGGCCACTCCGAAGAATCCTGGCCGTGGTATTGTGGTAGGATGCAGAAAAATATCACCAGTTTTATCATGGTTCAGATGATCCTCATGTCCCTCGGGGTTCTTCTGTAAAAGTAAACAACAGAAAAATCCTGCCACTAGGAGGCAGAAAACGGTTAGAATGATGGAATTATCCAGGGTGGATTTATCCAATGCTCTTTCCCTAGGGCATCAGAGGCTACCCATGCATATTTATTCAGAGGGGTTTTTAGTACTAGGGGTACTTCCCCTACAGTAGGAAGGTCCACCAGAACAGGTTGTCCAGGGTCATGTGCAGGATTCTTAGGATCATCAGGTCCCTGTAGTGAAGGAATCATGCTTGGAGCTGTTGGGCAGAAAGCAGTGATTTTGGGACACCCGTTTAGTCCCCATCTACCATTCACTCCTTTAACTGCTTCCCATAACCGGACATCCCAATTTCCCTCCTGTGGTTTCAGAAGTTGTTTCAAGAGACCATTGGTCCTTTCTACGATCCCGTTAGCTTGAGGGTAGTAAGGGGTGTGAAAAATCCATTTAATTCCTTCACTTTTTGCCCACTCCTGTACAACTCTAGCAGTGAAGTGGGATCCATTATCAGATTGAATTTCCTGAGGTTTTGGGAATGTTCCAAACCACTCCTGTAAAGGTGATGTCTCGGGGAGCAGCCGGAGTCAGTCACGCTCTTCACAGAAGTAATGGTGAATGCTCGTTTATTGAGGGTACACAGGGTTCTTTTATACATATAATTCTTGTGCATAAGCTGTTCACACGGCATTTTGCTACTTGTCATTGGCTACCTCCTACGAGCCCTGAGAGGCTATACTATTGGCTAATGTTATCTGCATAAGCATTCCTTTGCAGTTACCAGTTTACAACTTTGTTCAGGGGCCAATGGCTCGTTCCCAGACTCTTCGACCTTGGAGTGCTAAGGCAAACAGCATTTTCCCAACACTGCAAGGCCTCTCTGTTTCTATCTCCAGAAATCCTTCTACAATTCCTGCTTTTTCTTTTGCACAAGCTAAGCATTAGTTATTGTCTTACGCAACATATTCTTAATACAAGACATTACACACCTTAGTATTAATAATCCTACTAATACAAGTAATAATATAAAACCTACTTGCTTAAAACCAAACTTCAGCCATCCCGTAATCCCAAGGCTACTTAACTAATCTGTGGGAGATTAGGGACAGGTGGTCGGAAGATATCTCGTTGTAGACAGAACCCCTCCTTCAACACTTAGTTGTTTAGTGTCCTTGATAAGCTAAGCAACACATAGTTTGTAACGTAAGCAGACAGAAGTGATGTAGCAAACAGAAGTTTTATAACCCCATGTAACCAGTTAATAAAGTGCCATTTGCCATCCACCACATTGGTGTCTGTGAGCTGATGGACTGAGCCGCCGGGGTGTGGCTGCTGTGTTGTTCCTGAACCAGGTCGCTACGCCTCAGCAGAGGCAGCAAGTGGTGCCGAAACCCCGGGACATCACTTGGGAGAATGGGAATCGCCTGGACAGGTGAACGACAGACGGGCGGCGGGACCAGCTCGGTGAGCGACGATGCTCCCAGGACCCGTGGGAGGAGGATGGAAGCTCTTGTGAAGGTCGTATCTCAGATTCATAAGCAGTGGGGGATTGATTGTAAAGCAAAAGATTTTACCCTCGCAGTGACGAGGCTTTTGCAACTTGGGGTCATTAATCGACCGGTGGACATTCTCCACCCAGATATATGGGATCAATGCACGAAAGCTCTGGCTGAAGAAACAATGTCTTCTGGCTCAGGGAAAAATCTTAAATCATGGGGAAAAGTTGTGCAGGCTTTGCAAAAGGCTCTGCAAGAGCAGGAGACTTTAAAAACTGCCCAAAATTGTTTAAAAGTTTCCCCGCAATGGGGTGTGGGAGCTGCGACACAAACTTTCACAGAGGAAACTTTTATAGAGGATTGTCGGAGCGTAAAAAAATGTGACCTGAAGGTCAGCGACAGTGTTCAGGCTGTTGATAAGGTTAATTCTGCCGAGCACAGAGACTCGGAGGAGCAAAAGCTCCCTCCAAAGCCTTCAAGCCCAGGGTCACCTGCTGAGGGAAAAAGACAGGCACAATTATTTTGGGACGGTTTAGCCAAAGAAGCCAGAAATGCTGCCAAAAATTCTGCTGCTGAATTACTGTTAGGAAAAGCTGAAGAGGTACCCCCACCTTATGCGGCACAAGATTGCGCTGAATCCCTGAGGGAGGACAGGAATGCAGTTGGACTGAACAAGGAATGTTTGTTAGATAACGGGGATGCAGAAAACAAAGAAGGTCTTTTAGATAGCCTGCCTGTTGCCAGCAAAAACAAAGCAAGTTTGTTTGATAATGCGGACTCGCGCGAGCAGAAGAAGGGGGGAAAACTCAAAGGGGGAATTAAAGCTAATCAGAACGCTTGCCAAAAAGCACATTCTTTTAAGGAACACAGTTTAAAGGGGCGGGGGCCCAGAGGGAAGGAGTGGCCCAGCCCTGAGAGAAAGGGGCGGGGTCGGAGCCCGACCAAAGGGGTCCAGAGCCCTTAAGCAGCCAGTCAGTCGACTTCCGGCTCTGAATCAGACTCTAGCTCAGATTACAGGGAGAGCCGGTCATCTGCAGCCGAGTCTGGCTCCCGCTCCAACAAAGAAGAAGTAACAGTATATAAAATCAGTAACAACAATGTCTCTACTTGGGTTGTGGGGAAGTCAGAAAAAGAACAAACTCCCCTCACAGACTGGAGGAAAATAAAAATGGCATGCGCCAGTTGGGGCCCATCGGCCACACTGGCTTTTCCAGTCCAGATGGGGGGGGCAGGTGGAAACCGGAGAACATACTCACCAGTAAATCCTAAGGATGTACAAGCAATTGTTAAAGCAATTGCGGACAGAGGGATCAATTCAGCAATGGTTTCCACTCTCATTGATAGTGTTTTTGGAGGGGATGACATGCTCCCATTTGGCATAAAGCAAACCTGCAGATTGATTTTTGATGGGGCAGGGATGATAGTTTTTAAACAAGAGTGGGAGGACAATTGTGCAAAGCAACTAGCTCTGGTCACTGGTGGAGATCATCCTTTATACGGCTCCAGCCTGCAACGGCTCATGGGCACAGACCCAACCATGATCACCCCCCAGGCACAAGCCGAGGGCCTGCGGGCCCATGAGGTAATGACAACTACCCGTGCTGCCAGGGAAGCCATCCGCTCTGCTTCCATGGTCATTGCTAAACCATCATCATGGTCCACAATAAAGCAAAGTGAGAGTGAGAGTTTTACACAATTTGTAGATTGGCTCCAAGCAGCACTTGACTCGTCAGCTTTGCCTTCAGGGGAAAAGGGTTCTGTGTTAGCAGAGTGCTTGCGCCAACAATGCAATTCAGCCACTAAGGACATTTTAAGGTCATTACCACCTGGGTCCAACCTCGCAGACATGATTAGGCATGTTGCAAAAGAGGAACATTTTGCCCCAATCCAGGCAGCCGTCCGTACCGCAATAACTAGTGTAATGGCATGCTTTAAATGTGGCAGGGCAGGCCACATTGCAAAGGATTGCCCCCAGCTGAGGCACCCTTCAACACCAGTCCCCCCACACCAGTCACGACCTAGGGGGCCATGCTGGCTGTGTGGAAAGAAGGGGCATCTTGCCTAAGAATGTAGGTCTAAGAGCTGGGGAAACGGGAGGGGGAGAGGGCAACAGGGCTGCACGCAGCTCTCTCCCACTTGGGGCGTGAGGCGGCCCAGCTATGCAAACCCCAAATGGGGGGAGGCACTCCCAAACCCTTTTCCCCCACAAGAAGCTACCAACTTTATAGCACAACCAGCAACCCAGCCGTATCTGTCCCTGTCCCAGGAACAGCAAAGACCACCCCCTGGGGACAAGACCCCTGGGTGGCCTTGGCAGTAAAGTGTGACAACCCACCAGAAATATGGGGGATCTGTACTCACTATGATGTTTTAGACGACATTGCCATCAGTGTCCTGTTTCTGATTGATACCGGAGCAGACATTACTGTTGTTTCTGAGACAAATTGGCCCCCACACTGGAAATTAGAAGATACACCATGGTAGGTGGAGTCGGGGGATTGAGCCGAGCTCGCAAGAGTGCCCAATTAATAGCAATTACACTTCACACTGAAAAAGGACCAGAAAAAACCATCACCCTTTTTCCATATGTAATGCCAGGGGTCCGACACTTGCTAGGGAGAGACATGTCAGCCCTTTTAAAAGCCAGGGTGACAAATTTACCATAAGGGCCACTGCAGCATACCCACCCCCACCGATCAAGCTGATGTGGAAGTCGTCTGACCCAGTGTGGTTCGAGCAGTGGCCCCTGTCAAAGCCTCAAATAGATACTCTTCTTAAGCTAGTTGATCATGAATTACAGAGGCGTCATGTAGAGCCTTCTACTAGCCCTTGGAACTTCCGAGTTTTTGTGATACCCAAACAAAGCGGCGAGGGGTTTCGCCTTCTCCATGACCTTCGTGAGGTAAATAATAAAATTCAACCAATGGGCCCCATGCAAACCTCGCTGCCCATGAACTCAATGATACCAAAAGGGCAGCCCTGTGCAGTGCTTGACATTAAAAACTGTTTCTTTTCCATACCCCTGTATGATGAAGACAAAGAGCCGTTTGCCTTTTCCATTGTCTTCCCGAACAGCCAGCGTCCTAACCTGCACTTCCAGTGGAAGGTACTGCCTCAAGAAATGGTCAACAAGCCCACTATCTGTCAGATCACAGAACACCAAGCACTAGAGCCAGTCCAACACAGCAACCCGACTGTGACCATTGTCCAATACATGGATGACATCCTGATTGCCGCACCACCAGTGAGCCAGGTAGACCAGGCAATGTCAACGATCTCAGAGACCTTAAAAGCAAATGGCTTTGAAATCGCAAGTGCAAAAATAAAAAAGGGACCATGTGTAACCCTTTTGGGAGTGAGGATTTCAAGCTCCTACATACCCCTCTTCAGATAAAAATCCTCCTAGACATCAAGATATTCCATGACATGCAGCAGCTGTTAGGATCTCTACAGTGGCTCCGCAACATCGTCCTGACTCCTCCCAAGGTCATGGACACCCTAAATGACCTTTTGAAGGGAAAAAACTCATGGGAGCAGAAAACTCTGACTCCAGAAGCAACAAGCTCACTCAATTTTACCGAACAGCAAATATCAGTAAGCACGCTCACCAGATGGGATGCAGACGCACCAATCGATTTTTACGTCCACTTTACGAAGAAAAGAGGAGTAGGAGCGCTGGTGCAAGGGCCACCCGACAAAGCCCAACCAATACTATGGGTGGTCTTGGGAAAACCATCACATGCATTTTCCCCGGGAACTGAGTGTCTTGGCAACCTCATCATGAAATGCAGGAAACTTGCCCTGAAGCACTTAGGCGCTGAACCCACCAAGATATATTTGCCCTTCCGCAAGCAGCTTTCTGAATAATCGACAACAGTATCAGAGCATCTGGCCATAGCCCTTGCTGGTTTTGGAGGAGAGATTCACTATGCAGCAAAACCCCCTTGGACTCAGCTGCTTGCAATCGTCGACATTGATCTCCCGCCAGAAATCGTCTACCGACCACAGCCAGGACCGACGATCTTCACAGACACATCTTCGCTAACCTCAACTGCAGCAGCAATGTGGCAGTCAGAAGAACAGTGGCAATGCATCAAAACAACTGACCTCACACTCTCAGTTCAACAACTCGAAGCAGCCGCCATCGTACTGGCGTGTAGACTGTTCCCTGAAGAGCACCTCAACATCGTAACTGACTCTATATTCGTGGCCAAGCTCTGCCTAGCAATGTCACGGCCCGGCGTGGCAGTGTCCACAGTGGCCATGATGCTTGAAGAGGCCCTCTTTTCGCAAAAAGGCACCATATCTGTCATCCATGTTAATAGCCACAACCCAGTTAAAGGGTTCTTCCAAATCGGCAATGACAAAACAGACGCCGCCGCAAAGGGACTGTGGACGCTGAGAGATGCCCGTCAGCTACACGAGTCTCTTCACATCGGAGCTAAAGCACTAGCAAAAAAATGCGGGATTTCAACCGCCGACGCGAAACACGTTGTGGCCACATGCCCCCACTGCCAAAAATCACCACTGTGGTCCAGCGGAGTCAACCCCAGAGGCCTCAAAGCCTCAGAAATATGGCAAACAGACTTTACCCTGTGTCAGTTGCTAAAACCCCGAGCATGGCTTGCAGTGACTGTAGATACGTATGGCGGAGTAATCGTGGCCACACAACACCTAAAAACTGACTCCAAAGCAACCATTCAGCATTGGATGACAGCCATGGCATGGCTGGGCATCCTGAAGCAAATTAAAACAGACAATGGCCCAAATTTTGTCTCAAAATAAAGTCAGGTATTTGTTGCTAAATGGGGAATCACTTTAGTACATGGCATTCCGTACAATAGCACCGGGCAGGCCATCGTTGAGCGAGCATCAAACCCTGAAAGCCAAAACAGAGGTACTAGCAAAACCAGAGGGCTTTACTAGTTCCATTCCCTCAGGAGACCAGGCACGTATACCAGCAACCGCTCTGTTAGCACTGAATCAGTTCCCTAGGGGAGATGAGGCGAACAGCCCAGCCCAGAAACACTGGGCCACCCGAGCACTAGAGGAAGGCCCACATGTCATAGTTAAAAATGAACTGGGAGAATGGGAACAGGGCTGGAGACTAGTGCTCATGGGGTGAGGGTACACAGCTGTTAAAAAAGATGGTAAAGTAGTATGGTGTCCACCTAAGTCGATCAAACCAGACCTTCAGAATAGAACTAATGAAAATTTTAAGGTCTCATTTGCAGGATTGGATCATTGGACGCCCCCATGACGCGTACACTCTGGTACCAGAAGAAAGTGATGAACCTCTGAGCAACTCAACAGCACCCAAAGATCCTGCACCGGTGAGATGCAAGCAACCACGGTGTCTTTGTGTAATTTTATTTTTGGGTCTTGTGGGCAGAGGGCAAGCAGATGCAGTGTATTACCCTCAAGAGCCATTCAGGTGGGTCCTACGCCATCTTTCAAGTGATGAGGCAATCAAAGAAATCATTACAGTAGACAGTCCATCCTTTGAGTTTAAGCTAAAAGACATATTTCCCCCACAGCTAGGATTCCCTAAAATTGGGGATTCTTCACTGTACCAGACCTATTGGTGGCCTGCCTCCAACCCAGGTAAAAGCTACTGTAGCCATCCGAAGTACAGATACTGTGGATATTGGGGATGTGAAACTATCGTGACAAGCGATAGATGGCAACCGCAGCAACCTGACAAGTTCCTGCAAGTCAGGTACGCTCCCCACAGCTGTCGTGAACTTAAGTTTGGGATGGACGGAGTGATATACACACCCCAAAACGGGAGAAAACACACCTGTAAGAACTAAGCAATGACGATTTTGCAGCCGACCCATGTGACGTGGGCCACAGGAAAAGTATGGTCAGTGTTTGTTCGCGCCTTTCACAACTTCTGGGTGAATGTGCAAATTATTAGACTACCACCTTCAATGCCTCAGTCATTCAAACCCTATCAGAATCTTGCAGCACGCAGACACAAGAGGGAGGCCACACCCGGCACTTCCTCCTCATCCAGCACTTTAGCTATTTACCAAAAACCTAAGTCAGATCCTTACAATCTGTTTCTTAGTGTGTTGAATGCTACCTTTTTGTCATTGAACCAATCCAATCCAAACTTTACAAAATCATGCTGGTTATGTTATAATGCAGAACCCCCTTTTTATGAAGGTGTTGCCCTTGATGCTCCTTTCGAATATTCTGCAACAAATAATCCACACAAGTGTAGGTGGGTCACCCTCTGGAAGGGAATTACCCTGAGTCAAGTCACAGACTGAGGCAAGTGCTTTGGTAGTGTAACCTTAGCAAAGCAGATGGGAAATATCTGTACTGAGTTCATCCAACCTAGTCGAAAGAGTGATAAGTGGGCAGTTCCGTTCCTATCAGGAATGTGGGTCTGTCAACAATCTGGAATAACCCCCTGTGTGTACCTTAGCAAATTCAATAACCTTGCTGACTTTTGTGTCCAAGTTCTGATTGTTCCTAGAGTCCTGTATCACCAAGAAGAAGAAATGTATCGCTTTTTCGAAGAAACCATCCAGCTCCACAAAAGAGAAGTAATGACAGGTATAACCATTGCAATGCTCCTTGGCCTAGGAGCCACTGGTGCAGCCACAGGTGTTTCAGCTCTCGTGACCGAACACCAAGGACTTTCTCAGCTGCAAATGACAATTGATGAGGACTTACTAAGAACTGAAAAATCCATCTCCTCTCTGGAGGAATCTATCTCCTCGCTTTCGGAACTCGTCCTGCAGAACAGGCGAGGATTGGACCTCTTGCTCATGCAGCAAGGAGGCCTTTGTGCCACCTTGAGAGAAGAATGCTGGTTTTATGCAGACCATACCGGAGTTGTGCAAGACTCCATGGCCGAGCTGAGAGAAAGACTGGCCCAGAGAAAAAGAGAGAGAGAGGCCCAACGAGGATTGTTTGAGTCATGGTTCAATCAGTCCCCATGGCTAGCCACCCTTGTTTCCACCTTAATAGGCCCTCTCACCATGATACTCCTGACACTGATTTTTGGGCCTTGCATTTTGAACAAGTTAGTGTCGTTTGTTAGAAGCCGTTTAGAGAAAGTCGACATCTTATTTGTCGAACGCCTGCAATTACCATACAGTGCGCTTGTTACTAACATGTTATATCACTTTTGTATCCTATTATACTAACCTTAACAGCTTTTGCAATTTTTATAACATTTATACTTTTATAGGTTTTTTACTTAATCATGAAGGGGGGGGAGATGTGGGAGATTAGGGACAGGCGATCGGAAGATGTCGCGTCGTACGGGTAGACAGAACCCCTCCCTCAACATTTAGTTGTTTAGTGTCCTTGATTAGATAAGTAACACGTAGTTTGTAACGTAAGCAGATGGAAATGATGCAGCAAACAGAAGTTTTGTAACCCCATGTAATCAGTTAATAAAGCGCCATTTGCCGTCCACCACATTGATGTATGTGAGCTAAGGGACCGAGCAGCCTAGGCGTGGCTGCCGTGTCGTTCCTGGAACCAGGTCGCTATGCCTCAGCGGAGGCAGCACTCTCTACCAATTTTTAGAGTATCTCTTTTCTTTTGTTCAACTTTTCCCAGATTGTCATATACTAGGACTCCAATGCATGCTCCTAATCTCTTGGGTAATAGGAAGAAAGCTGGCTTTACGATCCCTGTTGTACAGCTTCCCGACCAATCCCCAGGCAATTTTGTATAAGCAGTATCCCCACAGATCCAGAACAGGTGATTTGGAGCTTCCCAGTAATCTTCCCTAGTTTCAAAAGGCTGTTGCCAAAATCGAGACAGTTCTTTTATTCCCCAAAAAGGATTTATAGCTTTGTCAATACATTCATGTAATCCATACCTCTCATTATAGATACATTTTTCCATGTTCTCAGTTGACCAATACTTTTTAGGCCCTTTGGGAACCCATTTAGCACTTGAGTTTATCACTATTATATACCTTTTACACATTAATTTTTCCTACATGGGTTTGATATCTGGTTCCTGTCCTCATGATACATTCTTCCCCAATGATTTTAGATTTGAGATCCCACTTCTCTCTTCCTCTTGTTCTTAGACTTCGTGTATTCTGTTCAGTTTGCTTCCATTTTAGAATTTCTAGAGGGCTTAAACTAATTCCCTCCCAAGGCCATATTTCAGACATTTGTGTACCTCCACATATCCAGCACTCGGTTAAATTTAATTCTCGACTGATCCTTTCTACTAAGTCAATGAACAGGTTTTTTTCCTGATGGGATGTTTAGGCCTTTTTCAAATTTTGTTGTCAACACTTTTTCTTTTATTATATCTCTCAATCCTTTGTGATCTGTTTCAAAACATAACCAAGTTATCTCCTATAGGACATTCCCCAAATAGGCACTGTGCATAACTAGCTGTGTTTTTTGTGGTCCAATAAACTTTTCCATCCTCTTGGCAAGTATTCAACTGGGAGTGGTCCAAGCAGTTTGGGTTCACGTTAGTATGGACCCTGAATAAGGATCTGAGATCCCCTCCATCGTACACTGGATGGTAGCAGTTAGTACAGGCTTTTGTTTCGTAGGCGTGCTTTATGAACAGCATCAGTACGATCCCTCCCAAGAGTCCGGTATGGGACATCCTTCCTGGATCTCTTGCTCCACCCGGCCTTGCCTCTTGGAGTGGAGAGGTCTGCTCAAGAACCCACTTGCATGCTTCCACTTCCCTTCCCTATTAATTTAGTTGCCTTTAGAGAATGTTCTGTAGGAGATTCACCTTTGTTTTCTAAAAAAACCTTATACTCTTTTAATTTATCTATTACTTGAATTTGTTCAAACGGCTCCTTATAAAACTTAACAACTTTTGAAATTAACTAAAACAATATTCAAAATTATTACAAAAAAAACTTAACTCTTTTTAATATATCTATTACTTAAACTTATTTAAATTGCTACTTAGAAAACTTACAATTTAAAAATTATCATATAAAAAACCCCTTAAACTTATTTAAATTTTTACTTATAAAAGTTAAACTATATGTAAAATTAATACAAAAAAACCTTTATACTCTTTTTTAATATACCTATTACTTAAAATTATCTAAATTGCTAATTACAAAAAAACCACTGATTTAGGTTTACATAAATTAACTTTTATTGTGCCCTCCCCCCCCCTTTTTTTTTGAGTCCATTGATTTGGGGAGAAGCAACTGAAAAAGGTTTTCACGGTCTCTGTTATCTCTTATTTCTTTTTAAAGGTTAATTTCAAGTCTTTCGGGTGTGGTGTTACTGTCCACTCAGTTTCATGCCGTGAGGGCGCTGAACTCGGGTTCTCTCCAGGAGGGGGTACTGGCCCTTTAACTCTGGTGATGTGAGTCCATCCTTTTTCTTCAGTGCGCACTGCTGTGTGAGTTGTTAACAGTACTTGGTAGGGACCTTCAAACTTTGGGGTCAACGGGATATTAGTCCACATTTTGATCAATACCCAATCTCCAGGATTGATATTATGCACATTTGCATCCAAAGGGGAAGTTTGAGGAAGAGAGCCTTTCTTTCTGAGATTTTCTAGGGTTTGTCCAATGGTTTTTAGATATTTTCTAGTGACTTCCTCTCCTTCCAGGTAGTCTTTAGAACTATAAGGACATAACAAAAAGGGAAGCCCAAATAACATTTCATATGGTGACACTCCTATATCTGCTTGTGGCTGTGTTCTGATTCGTAATAATGCTAGGGGTAAGCATTTAAGCCAATTTAGTTGAGTTTCTGCTATTAATTTAGTCAGTACATTTTTAATGGTCTTGTTCATTCTTTCTACTCTGCCTGAGCTTTGGGGATGCCATGGGGTGTGTAACCTCCATTTTATCCCCAAGGCTTGTGTTACCTGCTGTAGAATTTGTGCTGTGAAATGTGGCCCTCTATCTGAATCAATATTATTTATCAGCCCATACCAAGGGAGGATATCTTCTAATGTTATTTTTGTTACTACTTCTGCTGTTTCCCTTTTTGTAGGGAATGCCTCTACCCAATGGGTAAGGTGATCTATGATCACTAGCAAGTGTTTATAACCTTGATCAGGGGGCATCTCAGTAAAATCAATTTGCACGTTCTGGAAGGGCCTTAAGGCTAACTCCCTCCCTCCAGACTCAGTTTTTCTCATAACTTTTTGATTTATTTTCTGACATTATACATCCTTGAGTAACTGCTTTTGCTAATTCGTGTACTCCAATACATAGGTTTTCCCTTAGGAAATGGTCACATAACCCCTGGGTTCCTCAGTGGGTTAAATTATGTATTTCTGTAAGTATTTTTCGGGCTAGGGCTTTATTCAAGACTTTCCGTCCATCAGCTGTTAACCATACTCCATGTTCCCCCTGGTGTAATCCTAATTCTTTTATTGCTTTCTGCTCTTAATCACTAAACACCTGCTCTATCCCTTCTTCTTCTTTTCTTGGTATTTTCTCAAATTTGAGGATTTTTACTGGTTCTCCTAGTTCTAAAGCTCCCTCTCTGGCTGTTTTATCAGCTAACTGGTTTCCCCTTATCTCGGGCATATTTCCCTTTTGATGCTCTTTTATGTGGACTACTGCAATTTCTACTGGTTTTTGTAAAGATTTTAATACTGACTTTATTAATTCTGTGTGTATTAAGTCTTTCCCTTTTGAATTCAAATATCCCCGTCCTTCCCAAATTTTCCCAAATGTGTGCACAATACCAAAGGCATATCTAGAGTCTGTGTAAATGGTCCCTCGGTCATCTTTAAGTAAGTCTAGCCCTCTCTTTAGTGCATATATTTCACAGCACTGCGCTGACCAGTTACTTGGTAACTTTCCCTTTTCTAAGACTTCCATTTTCTCTCCCTCAATCACAGAGTATCCGGATGTTCTTTTCCCTTCCACCACTTGGGATGACCCATCTGTGAACAATACTCTCCCATATGGAAGGGGTGTGTCTTCTAAATCTTCTCTCACTTTTGTCTGCATATCAATGAGTTCTAGGCAATGGTGTTCTATCTCTTCAGTGGGCTCACCAGAGAGAAATTGGGCTGGATTTAAGCTTTTTCATGTTGTTAGTTCTAGGTTATCTGTATTTATCAGTATAATTTCATATTTTAGGATTCTAGAATCTGTGAGCCACTTTTGAGCTCTTTGGCTTAAGATTGTTTTCAAATCATGTGCAGTATGTATCTTTATCTTTCCCTGTAATATTAACTTTTGAGCCTCTTCTATCAAAATAGCTGCAGCTGCAACTGCTTGGAGAAAAGCTGGCCATCCCGTGGCAACTGGATCTAATAGTTCTGCTAAAAATGCTACAGGTTTTCAGTATCCTCCCCATTTTGGGTTAAAACTCCATATGCTATCCCTTCCTCGGTGTTTACAAACAAATCAAACTCCTTTTTAAGATCTGGTAAGCTTAAAACTGGTGCTGACGATAATTTCTCTTTTAGATCTTGTAGCTGCTTCTCGTCACTCTCTGTCCAATTCATTGGTTCCTGGTCTATTAATTTATCATAAAGAAATTTGACCCCTTGAGTGTACTTATCTATCCAGTGCTTGCAGTTTCCAAACAGGCCTAGAAGTTTCCTTATGTCTCTCTTAGTTTTTGGAGGTGATATAGATACTATTCCTGAAATTCTTGCAGGGCTTAACCTTTTACTCCCCTTTCCAATTATGTGTCCTAAATAAGTGACCTCAGTTTCCACAAACTGTAGTTTACTTTGAGATACTTTAAACCCCTTTTTCTCCAAAAAAGTTTAAAAGTTGTATACTTACATCTTTAACTTCTTTCTCTGTCTCCTCTGATATTAATAAATCATCCACGTATTGCAAAATTTGAACTCCTTCTTTGGGACTAAACTTTTCTAATAATGTTTCTAGGGCCTGTCCAAAGATATTTGGCGATTCCGTATATCCCTGCGGTAACTGCGTCCACCTTAGCTGTTGTTTTCTTCCCCTGTCTGGATGTTCCCATTCAAAGGCGAACCAATCCCTACACTCTTCTGCTAGGGGACATGCCCAAAAGGCATCCTTTAAGTCTATCACTGTGAACCAGATATGCTCTCTTGGAATTTTACTCAGCAAGGTATAAGGGTTAGGTACTACTGGGTGTCGAGCAATAGTTCTTTTATTTATTTTTCTCAAATCCTGGACTAATCTAAACTTTCCCTCATCTTTCTTTATGGCCAATATAGGGGTGTTATGAGGGGACATACAGGGTTCTAGGATATTTTCTTTTAAAAGATGCTCAATTACTGAAGCTAGCCCTTTCTTTCCTTCTGGTGACATTGGGTATTGCTTGACTCTGATGGCAGGGGGATCTTTTTGCATTTCTATCTTAATGGGAGGGATATCTAAACACCCATACTTTCCCTCTGTAGCCCACACTTCTGGATTTATCTCTTGTATATCCCCTTGGGTCAGTTTCATGATATGCACAACCATTTTTCCATCTTTTGGGATAACTCCTACCCTGAGCTGCACTTGTAAGTCTCTGCCTAGTAAATTGGTTTCTTGTAAATTGGTATGTGGTAAATTGGTATGTGGTAAATAAAGAAAATCAGCTACACAATACTTGGAGTTCCCTTTTATCTCTACTCCTTCAATTATTAATGCTCGAAATGGCCTCCGTTCAGCCCCTAACACTTCACAAGTTTTTGTCCCAATTGTTACCCCTGTTGGTAATTTCCTTAAACTTGACCTATTAGCTCCTGTGTCCACTAAGAATTCATATTCTTCACTTTGGGGCCCCACATCAAAGTTTACTAGAGGCTCATCTTGTTGTTCCATTGGGTCCCCTATTTTATAGAGCCTCTGACACCCCTAATCCTCCCCTTTCAGCACCCTCTCCAGGGCATCTTGCTCCCTTGCCATAGTTTCATCAAGTGATAATTTCTTACAATCCCTTTTAAAATGCCCTATTTCATCACAATAATAACAAGTTCTATTCCCTCCTGGGTTACTTCTTGTCAAATTTACCCACGGTGGTACTATGGGTGACTGTGGTTCTTCAAATGAGGGTCTTGGTCCTCCCTCACTAGATTTCAAAGAAGAGTTTCTCTGGTTTTCTGCTACTCCACTACTTTCTCTTGCTACAGCTACCATAATGTGAGCCTTGGCTCTAGCTTTTTCTTCTTCTCTCCTCAGGTAAACTCTTAAGGCTTCTTTTAATAATTCATTAATACTCTTCTCCTGCCAATCCTCAATTTTTTCTAATTTTCTCCGTATATCTGGCCATGACTTTGTTACAAACTGCACTTTTTGAATTACTTGCCCCTCAGGACTATCAGGGTCTATGCTTGAATATAATTGAAAATTTCTTTTTAATTCATTTAGCCATGTGGCAGGAGTTTAATCTTTTTCTTGGGACCCATCAAAAGCTAATTTAGTATTATTCCCTCTGGGGACAGACTCTCTTATGCCTCTTACTATCAAGGACCTATAGTCTCTCATATTTTATCTTTCTTCTTCTGGATTTGGGTCCCACCCCAGGTCAGCTATCCGTAATTTATGATCTCCAGGTGGCCCTAACCTATTTTCCCTTTCCCAGATTCTGATACTTGCTGTTCTGATCATTTGTATTTCCTCAGGGGAGAACAAGATGTTTAATATAGAATTTAACTCTCCCCAGGTATAAACATTGGGTCCAAGGAATTGGTCTACCTGTGTGGCAATACCTATGGGATTTTCAACTAAATTTCCTAGCTCTTTCTTAAATCCTCTTACCTCAGAGGCTGTTAATGGGGCATTTACAAATCCTACTCCTCCAATCACTCCTCCCATAGGCACTTCCCTGAGGGGAAAAACTCTTTCTGGCTTTAATGCTTTTGATCTGATGTTACAATAGGGTCCCTCACTCACATTATTAACTGGTAACACTGTCTGGGTCAGGGATTCCTGGGAGTTTCCAGGAGAATGTGATGACTCACGGGAGTCTGTAGGGGTTTTGGTTATCTCCCAATTAGGGGGTGGCAGGGGAATTGCTGTAGGTGGTGGGGAAGTAGTAAAATCTGTAGGAGGAGAAGCAGAGGATGGTACTGTGGGAGGAAGGGGGACTTGGGAAGAGGTTGTGTTTTGGGAAACTGAAGGGGTTACAACTGGGGCTAAAGAATTTTGACTATTGGAAGGAGGTGGCAAAGGGGCTGTTGGGAGAGTACGGGGAGAAGGTACTAAGGATTGAGGAGGAGATGTGTTAAGGAAGGGTGATGATGGAACCACTGGGGGAAGAGGAAGAGAGGGTTCTGAAGGAGTTTGAGTTTGACTCGGAGAAGTTCGTAGGGAAACTGGGACAGGATTTTGAGGGACTTGGGGCACTTCTGGGTAAACTGGAGGGGGTAAATGGTCTAGAGGGTCCCATCTTTGATTAGTTTCCTTTCTTTCTTCTTTCTCCTCTTTTTTTTTCACACTTTCTTTTTTTTTTTTTATTTGCAGACTTTTATATTCTCTTTACTCGTGGCTCTCTTTTGCCAACAAGCAGCATAGGCTAACTGGTTTACGTCTGGATCTTCCTGAGTTCTTAGGTACTGATTTAACTGATAGCACATCCACTCATCATGTGTTCCAAACCATGGCCACTCTCCTGGTAATTTTAATTTTGGCCAGACTTCTGTGCAATAAAACACCATTTTAACCTGATCTAGTCCTTTCGTAGCCTCTAGAGAATCCCATTTAGCTAAAAGTTGTTCTAAGGGACTACCAGGTGGAATACTCTTCACTTTGTTATTTTCCTTTTGGGATTTCTTCTTCTTACTAGTACATTGTCCCATTTTCTTTAAACTGAAAAAAAATTTCAAAGGTGCCCTCTACTGACAGGCAACACAGGTTTTGTAAGCAAAAAAAAATTCTTTGGCGTTTCCCACTCCAAATCTCTTGACTTAATTCTTGAACACTTCAACATAAAACTTCTAAACTTTATGCTTTTCTACTCTTTCCTACACTTTTGCTTCCATTTAGGGAACAAACTCTCTCTCTTTCTACTCACTTTCTCTAACCTTCTTCACTTTCTTGGATGCTCACACTTTACTCACACCAGGGGCTCAGACTCTCTTCTGACCCCTTGATGTGGGTCCTAATGACCTCACCCCCTATGTACCCCCGCGCCTTACCTCACCCCTGAGACTCTGGACACGCTTTCCGGCGCACGACAGGGTCCCTAGTACTGGCATCCCCTTCCGGGCCTCAGGGCCTTCCCGCGCCTTAGCCCCCGCCGGGCCGGACACCTTCAGTCCAAACCCCAGACTAGACTGCCCTGTCACTAGTACCGTTCCCCTCTTCACTTTTTGAAACGGAGGTAAGAGGTCAAGACTCCGCACGGGTTACCTTGGGGGGGTATCCCTTCCTTGTTTCCAAGGATCAACCCGAGCAGGGCCCGACCCCTTTGCCTTCCACCAGGACTGGCTTGACTACTTCTCCCCAGCAAAGCAGCCTCGGCAAGAGGGATGAGTGTGTGTGTGCAGGATGCCCGCCTTGCCTCCAAGCTGACTCCCCACCCCGGTATCCTCGGGCTATGGGTTTACGGCCTCCTCCCTGAGACTGTGGCAGCACACCCTCTCCGGTGCGTCTGGCTCAGTCCTGGGAAGCAGGGACTCTCATGAGCTCTCGGCACCCGCAGTGTCTGGGGACACCCCGTCAACCCTGGTACGGTTTTCCCGCCCCTCCAGGGATTCTAACCCCTCCTAGGCTACTCTAGCCCTTAAGGGGGGGGACCTGCCCCTAATGTGTGCCACTCACACTCTATTTTCCCCTGCACGCCTAGGGGAGGGCCCTTTCTGCCCCTAAGAAGAAGCCTCACTCACTAGTTTCTTTCGCTTCCCCCTTTTCCTGGCTGGCCCCCTCGCGGGGGTCCGAAACTGCAGTACCGAGGGGTCCACACTCAGTTCCGGGGGTCCGAGCTGCCGGCCCCCGACTCTCTCACACTCCCATTTGCACGTCTCCTTTACCCGCCGCCGGAATGCTCACCCTCCGGCGCTCCTCCTCGTTGCCGGTCCCAGGCTGCTCCCGCTTAGCCAGCTGTCCCGGAGGTCCGAAGAGCGAGCGGCCATCCCGTCTTCGGTCCCTCTTCAGGCGTGGCCAGATCCTGTGGACGAGCCCCCAAAATTGTTCTGGAAAAAAGAGAGAGTCAGAGACTTGCTCTTTTTGTATGTTTCTTTATTATCAAGCTTGGCCTTGGGGGAGAGCTTGCTTGCTCCCTTGGCAATGCAGAGGAGGAGGTACACACAGCTTCGCTTCACAGCAAAGCTGGGGACTTCCACACCCCTCGCGGGCTTTTTCCCCTTGCCGGGGAGTCGTCTTCGCTTCGCTGATCAGGGGTCATCCAGCGATGGGGGACTCCTCCTCCAGTCACGGCGACTAAATAAAGCTGCTTCGGCGGACTCCCGTACCTTTTGCACTAGTCTAAAGTGTGACTTCAGTCCTGGATTTTACTTTGGTTCTCTGCTTTTCAGAGTCTCTTGTTCTTGAGTTGTTCCCAGAATTCCAGTGTTCTTTTTATTTGCATATTCAGACACTATCCGGCGAATGGGAGCAGAGATACAGGTAATAAGGTGAATTCTTAATTAACAAACAAGTAAATAAGGTGATAATCAATATTAAAACAGGAATAAGGCAAATTCTTTATACAGAACTAGTATTACCAATCTTTATGGAATTACTTAACAATTAAGCAACTAAAACATAGATTATTTGAATAGAACTTATTTATAACAAGAGGCTTTAAGATTCCCACTTAAATCTCAATCATATCAATCTCCAACTTTGACTAGAACTAGCATTCCTCCAAACAACATTAAGATGTTACAAGAAACAGTCCATTTCTCCATAGTTTACACCAGAAAAGTTTGGTTAAAAATGTCCACATCCTCAATCCCTCTTCTAATAATCTTTATCCGTTCTTTCACTCCTGCTCCACTGACTTCATGCGGCGACTTTCCTATGTCCACTCTGTCTCTTTCTTTTCTCTCTCAGGGAAGGGTCAGGCCTTGGAAGCTCCATGTTGCCAAGAAATGGTTAACTCTGCCCAGGCCTGCAGTGGCCATGTGATTTCTGCTCCAGGCAGCAGTCTCTCCATTTCAGATCAGCCTGGTTTCCTCCCTCCACTCTTTCTTCTCCGTCTGGAAGACACCAGAGGAGGGGAGTGGGAGGAGAGCTCTGCCCACCCCTCGGTGACAATCGGGGCAGCCTTGGCCTAACCGGGCCCATAGTTGTTATCAGGGGAGATCCCTCCCTGCTCTGGGGCCTCCGGGGAGGTTTTTTTCAAAGTGGTTGATGTTAAGCTGCAACCTCTCCTCCCCCCGGGGAGCCGATGGAGTCCGGCTCGGCCTCGGGCGAGCTTCCCCCCAAAGGGGGAGGTGGGGTGTGGGGAGCAGTAGGACCCACTCGATGTTACCTGTTCAGCTGACCAGGAGGAAAAGGGCCTGACCTGAAAAAACCCAGGATTTATATGGGTACTGCCCAAAGTCGCATTCAACATTCTCAGTGGCCAAAGCAGATGCCAGTATCTCAAACCGGCTTCTGAGAGGTCCTTGTCCTTTCTAAAACTATTTCCAAGGTCCTGACAGGGTAATACTTCACATTCCTCCCTAAGTAAAAACCGAACTATGTGAACCCATGACAGTGACCTTTAGGCTTTGCAGGGCTCAGGCACAGCGGCTGTGACAGAGTCAGGGCTGAGGTCACACTCTGTGGGCTGGGGCAGAGCCCATCCAGAAATGACCTGAGATGGGCTCAAATACAATGATGGGACCATGGCCAGACCCTCATGTTCTTCAGTCCCACCTCACATCATTGCCAGGGGCAGAGAAAAGGGACAGGTGACTTCTCAGCATGGGTCACAGGAACCTGGGTCACCAGAGTCCTTCCCAAAGTGGCAATGGCCCATTAACAGAAGAGATCTCCCTGGAGGGAGGATGGGTCATGGAAGAGATCAAGAACAATGCCCCATTTGGTTTTACACAGCTGGCCCATTAAGAGAAGATCCCCCTCAGAGATATGTGGGGTGGGTCATTGAAGAGATAAACAACCTGTCCCAGCTGGTGTTCACAGATGGTAATAGAATACATTTTTTTGGATAAATCTTGCATTGTAAGACAGGGCTTGAGGCTTCTTGCCCAGGAGCTCTCAGGAATTCCTCAAGGCTACTGAGATAACAACAGGACTACAAATAAGAACCAAAAGCCTGAGAAACTGTTTACAAACAACGCAAAACTTAGAGGACAAACAACATGATGATGGATGCTACACCAATTAGGTGTCCTGAAGGATGTGTGAATAAGTGGCTTAGCCAATTGAGAGAAACCTGTACTTGTGCACAGTAGTGCTAGAATCCATAACTGGAGTTTAACATAAATAAAGCATATATTAAATATATAATTATACATATAACATATATAAAATATATAATTAGATATATATAGATATAAATATTCAATAAACGGCTTCTGCTAAAATCATATTGATTCTGCTGTTCAGTTGTCCAGGGTTTCCCCTGCACTGCAGAGACTCTGCACGACTGACAGGATGGGCTTTGGGGCTGTGAGGAGAAGCTGAGGGACCTGGGCTGCTGGACCTTCTGAAGAGGAGGCCCAGGGCTCATCCTGCAACTGCTGCAAGGGTGGTTTCAGAGAATCACAGAATGAGCAAGGTTGGAAAAAATCTTGGACATCATCAAGTCCAACCTGTGCCCTGACACCACCTTGTCTCCCTTGAGACTCCTCCAGGATAAACAACTGACAGGCTGGGGACAGAGTGGCTGGACAGCAGCCAGGCAGAAAGGGATCTGGGGGGACTGATGGAGAGCAGGCTGGACAAGAGCCAACAGCGTGCCCACAAGGCCAAGAAGGCCAATGGCTCCTGGCCTGGATTGGGAATGGTGGTGTCACCAGGGCCAGGGCAGTGATTCTTCCCCTGTGCTCGATACTGGTTGGGCAGCACCTCGAGTGCTGTGTCCTGTTCTGAGTCCCCCAGTTTAGGAAGGACATGGAGGGGCTGGAGTGTGTCCAGAGAAGAACAAGAAGGCTAGTGAGGGGTCTGGAACACAAGTCCTGTGAGGAGCAGCTGAGGGAGCTGGGATTGTTTAACCTGGAGAAGAGGAGGCTCAGGGGAAACAAGGTGGTGTCAGGGCACAGGTTGGACTTGATGATGTCCAAGGCCTTTTCCCACCTTGCTCATTCTGTGATTCTCTGAAACCATCCTTGCAGCAGTTGCAGGATGAGCCCTGGGCCTCCTCTTCAGAAGGTCCAGCAGCCCAGGTCCCTCAGCATCTCCTCACAGCCCCAAAGCCCATCCTGTCAGTCCTGCAGAGCCTCTGCAGCTCCTCCTCCTTGCCCAGAACAGGGAGCCCCACAGCCAGACACAGCAGCCCAGATGTGCCCCCCTGGCCTGTGGTGCCTCTGGAAAGGGAGCAGCACGAGGCACTGCAGGAGGCTGCAAACAATTCCTGAAGCACTTGGAGGATGATCCTGCTCCCAAAGGGACGTTCCCATGGTGCTGGGAACTCAGGAACTGAAAGGGAGAGTGGGGCCAGAGAGGAAACGGCAACCAGGGATGGGCTGATTGCAGGGGAGGGAAAAGGTTGGGCAATAGGAAGAAATTTGTAGCAGGAAGGGTGAAGAAAGCCCAGGTGAAGGAAAGGAAATGCTGAGAGCAGTTTGGGGGTGGCTGCCAGGCAGCCCTGGCTCTGAGCAACCACATCTGCAGTAGCACAGGAAATTCACAGCTCATGGGAAGAAACTTTCTGGCTGACTTCAGAGGCCACCACAAACCTGAGTGGTTTCCCTGCTGTCCCCCAGCCCTTCCTGGCCCCAGGGGCTGATGGCATTTGTGCTCACTCAGGTTCATCTCCCCACACCAACACCACGGGGGTGCTGATGCCTGCTCTGGGCAGTGCAAACAGGGGCTCCTGAGCCAGTGCTGCCGTGTCTGTGCCTGCAAGGATGCGGCACCTGTGTGAGCTGGGGGAGAGGCCAGGGCTGCAGAGGGGGGATGTTGTTGGCAGGTGCATGAGGACGCTCTGGGACGCTGCCCTGGGGTGTCCAGCACAGTGGGGATGGATCAGCCCCTGCTCTGCTGCTCCTTCCTAGTCTCCCCCAGGGAACTTGCAGAGCCCCAGCCATGCTGTTTGCCCCCAGCCTGCCCACGGCCACCCTGGGGCTGCTCACAGGGCTTTTCTCTGCTGAGCATTGGCCTGGGCGTGTTCTGGAGAGAGCTGGGCAAGGAGCCTGGAGCCCCCAGGCCCTGCCCTGAGGCGTCAGCGCTGCCCCAGCAGTGCCCATGGCCTGTCCCTGCTGCAGCCCCAGCACTGCCACCCCCAGCACTGTGCCCGGCCCCGAGAGCACTCAGGCCCTACAGCAACACCAGGGCCAGGAGGGCAGCGGGGCAGGGGCACGGGAGCAGCACTGGCAACACCAAGTGCTGCTGCTCCTGGGCACAGCTGCTGTGCCAGCACTGATCTGCCCCCAGCTCTGCACACAGACATTGCTGCTGCAGCTGCAGAGAAGGGAACAAAAGGGGGATCTCTGCAGAAAACTTGGCTGGGAGATCCTTGAGTTCCTTTAAAGCTGCCAGTATTGCAGCCCCTCATTCACACAGTCTTTGGCCACAGGGAAGGTGGAGAGAAACTAAATGAGAATGGCACAAACAATGACATTTCTTGTTGTCTTGGTTTTGAAAGACAGTTTGCTAGGGAAAGCTAGAGCTTCCCTTGGAATGGAGAATGTCAACTCCGTTCCTACCAAATTATTATCATTTTGCAATTAGGGGCTTTTAAGTAAAGATATCGGAATAGGAGTAACAGTTCTTTACTAGGAATATTAAAAAAGAAGAAAATACAAATGTAGTAATACAGAAAACACAAGTAAGCAAGCAAACAAAAATCCTGGAAAAACCTTCATAGAGTCAAGGATATGACCTGTGTGTCAACATTTTGGAAGTAGTCCAAATAAATCCTGTTGGAGTAAGAGATGTGGTTCTGTGGAGTAGAGATGATCCTGCAGACAGTCCAGTGGCGGTGAGATGGGTACAGTCTTCCTCCATGAGTCTAGTGGAAAAAACCAGATACTCGAGCCTCATTTCTTGAATCTCATTTTTTATCTAGGTGTTCTTGAGTCTCATTTTTTATCTAGGTAGGAAGAGTTGGCTCCCCCCACACTGGTGGAGCATCTCACAATGGGATGATGGAATGTGTCATGTCATTGGTGGGCCTTAATGGTCCATTATCAGAAATGTCCCCCTGGAGAATGGATGGGTGGTGAAAGATTAGAAACACTGCCCATCTGGTTTTAACAGCAGGGCTATTATCAGAAGACATCCAGCCCCCTCAACCCTGGAGTTACAGGAGATAAGGAAAAAACATTTGCCCAATGGCTTTCAATAGATGAAATAGAATACACAGGTTTTGATTACATACCCTAAGACATTTGTGTAAAATATTTAAACAATAAAACAAAAAGAACCTCCAAAATGAAAGCAACAAGAAGTATCAAAAATTACTTTTATTACAAGCGATTTGCAGAAATTGCCCAGCAGTTTAATGTTCCTGAAACCCTGCAGTCATCAGTCTCTGCACTGCAGCCTTGAGCTCCTGGTTCCTCAGGCTGTAGATAAGGGGGTTCAGGGCTGGAGGCACCACTGAGTACAGAACTGACAGGGCCAGATCCAGGGATGGGGAGGAGATGGAGGGGGGCTTCAGGTAGGCAAACACTGCAGTGCTGAGAAACAGGGAGAGCACTGCCAAATGAGGGAGGCAGGTGGAAAAGGCTTTGTGCCGTCCCTGCTCACAGGGGATCCTCAGCACAGCCCTGATGATCTGCACATAGGAGAAAACAATGAACACAAAACAACCAAATACCAAACAGACACTAACAGCAATAAGACAGAGTTCTCTGAGATAGGATTTGGAGCAGGAGAGTTTGAGGACCTGTGGGATTTCACAGAAGAATTGGCCGAGGACATTGCCATAGCACAGGGGCAAGGAAAATGTATTGGCCGTGTGCAGCAGTGAATAGAGAAAGGCACTGGCCCAGGCAGCTGCTGCCATGTGGGCACAAGCTCTGCTGCCCAGGAGGGTCCCGTAGTGCAGGGGTTTGCAGATGGACACGTAGCGGTCATAGCACATGATGGTCAGGATTAAATACTCTGCTGAGATGAAGAACATAAAGACAAAGACCTGTGCAGCACATCCTGCATATGAGATGGTCCTGGTGTCCCAGAGGGAATTGTGCATGGCTTTGGGCACAGTGGTGCAGACGGAGCCCAGGTCGGTGAGGGCCAGGTTGAGCAGGAAGAAGAACATGGGCGTGTGCAGGAGGTGGCCGCAGGCTACGGCGCTGATGATGAGGCCGTTGCCCAGGAGGGCAGCCAGGGAGATGCCCAGGAAGAGGCAGAAGTGCAGGAGCTGCAGCTGCCGCGTGTCTGCCAATGCCAGCAGGAGGAAGTGGCTGATGGAGCTGCTGTTGGACATTTGCTCCTGCTGGACATGGAGATCTGTAAAAAAAGGAATCATGAAATGGTTCAGTTTGGAGAGGACTTTCAACATCCCAGCACAGCTTGGTGGCACTTCCCCCACTGCCTGCCCAGGACTCTGCTGCCTGGAGCTGTCCCTGCCTGCAGCTGCTTCCCTGTGCCCAGGGCTGGGCCCTGCCAGTGCTGCCAGAGCCCAGCCCAGCCCTGGGGGCTCAGCTCTGCCCTGCAGGGCCCTCCTAGCTCAGGCACTGCCCAGGGGCAGCTCTGGCTCTGCAGGCTCTGATGGCAATGTCAGA